>NC_134864.1:40896666-41191666 GCF_049852395.1 Peromyscus maniculatus bairdii | reverse complement strand
AGCTCAAAATGCCATCTACTGAGAATCATTACAAATGGAGGCATACAGATGAATGCTTTCAGGACAATATGCCATTTGCCACACTGTTTAACAAGTCCTTTGGGAACAGGAATTGTCTCCTCTCTAATTCTGTTTCCTCAGAGCAGTCCCTATATAGTATTCATTAGGCTTGTTTTAAAAGGGGTGCTGAACATAAAGACTTGAAACTTAATTATGAGAACCAAGGCACGGGAGGAGACAGCTATGGAACACAGAAGCCAGATTTACAATCAAGGTGTATAGCTACACTAAATACACAAGAAGGAACACAGAACACACAGCTGCATCTTCAACTCTAAAGTTTTAGAGACATGTTCTGGATGGAGATATAAATCCAGCGGTTGCCAGTATATAGATGGTGTTGGACACCCTAACTCTTGCTGACATCACCAAGGGAGACAAAGGAGAAAGATAAGTTGGTCATGATGGGTTCCCCATTTCCTGTGTCTCCATCCTTTACCTGTCCAAAGACTGTAAATCAAGACCTCAGGTGTTTGCTTGCAGTAATAGATCTTGGATGGGTCTCCTGAGAGCCAAGCTTGTGTAATGCAATGAGAGTGTGTAGTCAGCCTTGGCGCTATGGAGCGATGGACTTTATTCCCTGGACTTAGTTCTGCACAGAGCTGTGTTACGTTCTTAGGGAGACTGTTAGAGGAAACTTCCTCTCCCCCGGGATCCTGCTGTGTGCATCATCCCTACCATATGGCCGCCACTCCCTCTCCTGCTCCCCCACTTATCATGTCTGTAGAAGGTTGAGTTTGTATTGAATGAGGAATAGGGGCCAGGCACCGTGACGTATGCTTTGCATGCGTTATCTCATTCTATCCCCAGCACAACCCCAACAAGAAGACAGGGATTCCAAACACAGATGTCATATCTTCAGTCCAAAGAGGTTCGGTGCTATGCTCAAAGTCCCCGCCAGTAAGAACAGAACTATGGAATTTGAGCACCTCTCCAGAAAAAGTTCAAGTGCCCCATAGAGTTTCCTCAAACACTGGAATCTTGGTGAGCTTCCTCTCCTGGAAGAATATAGTCATACTTTGCAGATGAACCACTCACACTCATTAAATTCATGTTCATGTGCAGACGTACGTGTATTTGAAATGGAAGGAAGGGCAGGGCTGGGGAGATGGTGGCCCCGTCACTTTAATGCTTGCTGCACAAGCAGGAGGTCGCTGAGTTCAAGCCCCAGCTCCACACGCAAAGCTAGTGTTGCCAGCTTGTGTCTGTAACCCCCGGGCCGGGGAGATGAGGACAGGAGGATCCCGAGAGCTCATTGGCCAGTAAATCTAGCTGAATTGGTGAGCTCTAGGTTCAGTGAGAGACTCTGTCTCAAGAAAAACAGGGTGGAAAACAATGGAGAAAGACATCCATTGTCAACCTCTAGTTTCCATGCACACAGATAGGCACACACACACACACACACACACACACACACACACACACACACGCACACACGCACAAGCACGCATGCACGCACACTTAAATGCAATACCCAATTCCCCACATCATACATGATAAATACCATAATCTAATCAACTAAGGCTTCCCAGCTCCCCAGGCATGGCAGGAACTTGGCACACATTCTGTTACCTACCGTCTCTCCTGTCACATCACCCAGCCAAGCACCGTAGCCTGCTTCAGCCAGAATGAATACCAGAATCTGATGTCTAATAAGGAGCTGGGGTCCTGGGTGACCTAGGGAAGAACAGGGCTGCTTTCCCAGAGGTCTCCAAGGGTATAAATGATTTGTACTTATATAAAAGTTAGCACTTCACTCTTCTTAGAGGGATGACATATTCTCTGCTGTGGATTTGCTTACCCCAGATACGTATATGCCAAATATAAATGTGATGGTTATTTGGACAGCCAACCCTTTGAGAGATTATTAGGTTGTGAGGAGAGAGTGCTCATGATTGGATTATTACCTTTTTAAGAAGAAAAGGGAAAGGATTTGCTTCCTTTCTCTGCTCTGGACCACATGAGGAAGAGATCACCTGCCACACAACAACCATGCTGTCACCCCCATCCCATGTGTCTGGTTCCCAGAACTGTAAAAACTCAGTATCTGTTGTTCAAGCCACTTGGTCCCTTTTGTTATAGGGGCATGACCTGACCGAGATACACAGTCACATACATATGGGACATACATAGTAAGAAGAATATGATTATTCCTTTATAACTGCTGATTGCATTCTAAGTTGCCAGACTTTCTTCCCATGTATTATTCTATAGAAGTAACATTCTTATTAAATAAGAAACACAGAGCCAATGCAAAGATGAAAGCCCAAGAGGTCAGAGCTAAGAGCCTTACCCTTCACTCTGCAGCTATCCTCTTCAGCCAAGAGACCTACTTCCTGTGTGTTTGTCTTTATATAGACTTTCTGTTCTGCCTTCTCATTGGTTGTAAACCCAACCACATGACCGCCTCGTCATTGCCTGTCTGTACAGACCTCCAGGTCTTATATGGTTGGTATTGAGATTAAAGGCATGTGTCTCCATGCTGGCTGTATCCTTGAACACACAGAGATTCTCCTGGCTCTGCCTCCCAAGAGCTGGGATTAAAGGCATGTGCCACCAACGCTGGGCTCTGCTATGGCTTGCTATTAGCTCTGACCTCCAGGCAATTTTATTTATTAACATACAAATCACATTTCAGTACAAATAAAATATCACCATATTATTCCATTTGCTCTTTATAATGATTATCTTTGGAAGTAACTAAGGCTGAGAAAATTTAAATATTTGGTGAAAAATAACACAGCAAGTACATATCAGAGCTGGAAAATAACATGCAGGTTTGAATCCAGGGCTCTTTAAAAAAGCACTGCTGATCTCACCACGTTCAAAAGTCCCTCTTATTCTTTGGGAAGAAGGACTCACTCTGTCCCTCATCACCCAGTGCTCCTTAATAGGATCTGAATCCTGCTATTCACTATTGCGAGGCTAGGCTGTTGAGCTTGGCTGCCTGAAGCCTAAAGGAGTGGGTGGTAGCACGAGAATGTGTTTGCTCTGCAGCTCCTGCCGTCCCTGGAGAGCTGGCATTTTCGAAAAGAATGCTGGGTTCTCAGAAACACTACTGATAATGAGCTTGCTCATTTTTAAAATGCTGTAACCAGATATTCTAGGGAAACAGACCTGCTTCCAAGAGTGCAGCTGTGGTATCTGGGTTGCAGGTTTGAGGTCATTGCTTAGGATGGGCTTTCAGCTGGCCTTGCCGACCTGTCAGAGCTGCAGGAAAACAGACTACTTGAGCCCTTGTCCTCTGACTAGAAATCTCTGGGCTCCTTGGAGCAACTGTGGCAATTCCCAAACCTGGCATCAACCAAAGTGGACTTTTCAGCCCTTCCTGGGACTCTGGGAAGAGTGGAGTAGGCATGTAGGTGTGAGCATGCGTGTTTCAAATCAAAAGGAAAGAGCTCAGGAATTACTTGGAACCCCCCTCTATCCTGTCAGGTACGGAGCACGATGAAAATGAATGTGGGCTGTGGAAGGAAGTCTGGGCCACGGGAAATAGGGTGGCACAGAGCCTTTTTCCAAACTTAGGGAGAATGCAATTCTCCTAAGACTCAGAAGGTTCTGCAGAGTAACGTGCAGACACTCACCACAGACAGGTTCCTGCCTCTGTTTAGATAGCCACAGTCAGAAGCCGGTGAGCCATCAGTAGGTCATCATGGCCAGGCCCCAGTCTCCTGGTCCACTTGATATTCCTCTTGCTCCCATTTTCATACTATGGGATGAGAAAGGAAGTGTTTGTTTACTGCATCTAATTCTGCTCTATTTGTTTCCCTTAGTTAATCATAGAGACTACAGTATGCTATAGCTAACACAAGAGACCATTAGGCACAGGTCTAAGTACGGGAGACATATTTACTTACATTTAACTCTCATGGTAGTCCCCTACAAAAGGCTGTGGCAAATAGCCTCGTTTTATGGACCAGGACACATAGGCCCAGGAAGGATGCTTAGCTTCTAAGTAAAGGAGATGGGATTCTGTCCCAGCTGACTCTAGCAACTTCCTCATTACCTTAAGACCAGCCCCCAGCCTACATCCAAATGAGGTTCTACTTGGACCCATACTAAGGTTGTTTAAACATATCAATTTCTAGATACATTCTCTAGTACCCAACCTCCACATCATCTTTGATACCTGGCTACCTGCAATTAATCTATCAAAATAGCACCATCTGCTCCTCATGAACACGTTTGCCCAGAGAGCAGCGTGGAGGTCAGATATTTCCTAGAATCAACACCCCCCCCTACATTCTGTGCTTTCTACCTGAGTTGCAACTCCCATCACCCCTGACTGATTAGCTGCATCCTTTGTGCTCTGTGAATTCCTGCAGACCACATTCCTTATGCACTGTCTTCAGATCTGCCTTCCATCCTTGGCACACAGCAGATTCCCAACAAACAATGCTTGGTGAGTGAAGGATTCATGTTCATAAATCTACTACCTACAGAGTATCTTAGGGTTTTAGAGAGGCCAAGCTATGTAGACCCCTTTGTAAAGCACCCTAAATAGACGACAACTCATAGAATAATTAAAATGTCTGATTTAAACCCACTCTTTTCTCTTATTTTAGTTTTCCAGTTTTGATCGATTTTTTTTTTTTTAAATACTGGAACATAGCAGTTAGGGCCATAACACAAAGAACTGATGTTAAATGTGTAGAATAAAAAACTGGGACAGACTGTGAGCTGCACCAAGGTGCCTGCATGGAGAATTGTGTCATGGGACATCCTACATGCTCAAGTGTACATGAACACGGAGCCACTGTAGAAATAGACTACACATAACGAATTTATCTAGTAAATCTGGATGGGAAGGTAGATAGCATGATACAGATGTTTCTGTTTAGCATGATAATAAATGAATTTGCTCACATTGGGGTCTCATTGTTTGTTAGGTGTATTAATATCTATGTTTGGGTGGGATGTAATTTTGAAAAGGTTTGTTGACTTTTGCAGCTCCCTCTGGTCTTTTTATTATTTCTAATAGTTTTACTCTTTGGCTCCATGCTGCCTGTTTTTACCTTGGCTTGTCCATGTGTAGAGTTTGTGTTTCCATAAGGAGAGGGGCCAAGGGAAGGGACCCACATACAGACAGTTGTCCTCTCATTCTTTCTAGAAGCAGGAAATTAAAATAGAAAGTGTGTGTCTGTCTGTCTGTCTCTCTCTCTCTCTCTCCCTCTGTGTGTGTATGTGTCTGTCTGTCTCTCTCCCTCTGTGTGTGTCTGTCTCTCTCCATCTATGTGTGTGTGTGTTTCTGTGTGTGTCTGTGTGTCTCTCTCCTTCTGTGTGTGTGTGTGTGTCTGTGTGTGTCTATATGTGTGTGTCTGTCTCTCTCCATCTGTGTGTGTGTGTGTGTGTGTGTCTGTGTCTGTGTCTGTGTCTGTGTCTGTGTGTGTAGACAAAGAAGAAAAGCCTGGTTCTGCCTCTCTGGCCCTGAAAATCCTGTCTGGAATATAGCTGGCATGCACGCACTTAGCCACTCAGCCTCATGACCTTGGCTAGTACCCACATCTAAACTGCATCTGTGGCATCCAAATTGCTAATTTGCTGTTGAGCTGGTTGTGGACAGAGCAGGTAGGAATTAAAAGATAAGAAGGGGGAAAAATTACCCAAACTGCAAAAGTTCAATTTTTTTTTTTTTTTTTGGCCAGGTGGCATCCAAATCACCCAGCAGCTTTACTTGCCAAATAGTTCCAAATCTGTAAGATTTACCCTGCTGTCTCCAAAAACAAAAACTGACCTTGTTCTTTGAGTCAGTCTCAGTGGCATTTCAGGATGACAGATGAGGGAGGCAGCAAAAATGTTATGAGGTGGCCTGGACCTCCTTGGGAAGCCTTTGTTATGGTTGGCTCACAGGAGCTAGCTCCAAAAGATCCTCTCTCTCTCTCTCTCTCTCTCTCTCTCTCTCTCTCTCTCTCTCTCTCTGTCTCTCTCTCTGTCTCTCTCTCCCCCACCCCCGCCCTGTACACACACACACACACACTCATATATAAACACATATATGCGTATGTATACATGCATGTATGGATATATATGTATACATGTGTTTATTTTTTAAGCCTTATTCCATCTTCCATCAATTTCTCCTGGCCGAACATCTGTTGAGTCTTCCATTGTGTGTAACAAAACCCTTCCTAGAACAGCAATTGCTGATCTGACTCTCCAATCTATGTTCTTCTAGCTCTGTAGTTGAACTTTGCCGGTTACCTTCACAGACTGGGCAGATTGAAACAATGATGGTGGAGGTGAAATTCTGGATGTGTCTTGAAAGTGAAGCCTGCTAACAGAAATGGTGGACTCTGGAAAGAAAAATCATCTGATTTTATATAATCTTAGGACCCCTCACTCCTGGGGGGTGCCGTTATGCTGGCTGCTGCGATCTCTGGGACCTGTTACCTGATCATGTGTCAAGCCCCTCGGCCTTCCCCTACGCTTGCTTCCCCTTTCTCAAGAGCTTTTTCTGACCCTCCACCTGATCCTAGGTTTTATTTTCTTTTGCATTTGACTGTTGTTTAACATCACCTATTGAAAGTATCCAGCAAACAACCAAAAATAGTGGTTAACAGGAGGTGAAGGACGGCGGAGAATGAGATAATCGAGGGTGACATAAGTGTCTGAAGAGTTGAGACAAGAAACTCCTCCCTTCCTCTATGCTCCCCTCTCCTTTTCTTCATATCAAAACAGCAAGACTCCAGTTGTGGTCCAGATGTGCATGTTTCTATAGGTGGGCTGTCGCTCAACTTGCAGAACCTTTACCAGGCTGAGATGTTCACGACGGTTATGTGCCCCTGCTAGTGTGGAGAAAAACACTCACCTATACACAGTCTGGACACACATCTGCACTCTGTTTCAAAAGTGTGTGTGGATTCTCACAGCATTCATGAGTGGCCTTAATCTGTGTACCATTTCTGCAAAGGGAGGAATGCTCCTCTTGCATTACCATGAAAGTATAATCTACCCTTCTTTCCTTTCCTTATATCACACAAGGAAAGGCTTAATAATCTGTTTCTTAATTTTGGAAGCACAAGTTTAAGAACTTTCAGGAAAGAAACATCTATTGAGAGCTTCAAAATTAACGTTAAAAACATATATACCCATGGTCTGTCTCACAATAGCAGACTTGCCCACGCTGCTCACAGATACAATTTCTCTAGTGCCTTTTTGTCTTAGGGTGGAATGGACACCATTTATTCATTACCAGACAAAATCTAAGTCACTTTCAATTCAAGCAAATTTTTTTTCACTTTCAACTTCAGTAAGAAAACTTTACTGGGAACACATGGTGCGTAT
Organism: Peromyscus maniculatus bairdii; assembly: GCF_049852395.1. Classification (NCBI taxonomy): domain Eukaryota; kingdom Metazoa; phylum Chordata; class Mammalia; order Rodentia; family Cricetidae; genus Peromyscus; species Peromyscus maniculatus. The sequence goes on along the minus strand of NC_134864.1, from coordinate 41,184,322 downwards.
TTATGAGGTCCAGAACACTTAACCAACCATGTCATTATAGTTCATCGTTAACTCATGAACTGAATTAATCCATAGCTGCCATCAAGTCCAATTTGGGCCTGAGCCTCCTAGTAGCTAATGCAAAACAAAACAAAACCAGCTACAAAATACAAATTATGATAAAGAAGGAGGCACAGCATTTCAAAAGGACAACAATGAAATAGCCCACTTAAATAGCACAGGGTGTAGAGGGCAGAGAAAGGTCTGGAAGCAATCACCTACAGCCGGGACTGTGACATTTCACAGGGTGTGTTCTTCACTAAAAGTCAAGAGCATCATATTAAAATACAGTTCAGTAAACAGAGCAAAACAGACCTTAAGGGATGCAGTTGGATCCAAGGATGAAGGGAGGCGGCCTAGCATGTGCTGTATGATACAGCAACCTGGAGGCAGGCATGACTTGAAATGTGAGTAGTCCGCACGGAGGTAGTCGATTGTAAGCATACAATTTGAAACAAATTCTGAAGCTTTCGTACGATAACCAAAAGGAGGAAATATTAGATAAATGTTGAGATAATAGTATGTTAGATGTGTTGGGATAAATAAAACATTAACTTCACTTGAGAGAGAGAGAGAGAGAGAGAGAGAGAGAGAGAGTGTGTGTGTGTGTGTGTGTGTGTGTGTGTGTGTGTGTGTGTGTACCCACTAGAAGATTCTAAATCATACATCTAGCTTATGGTTGGGTCTTGAAGAACGTCACTATTAGATGACATCAGCCCTATTCTCCTTAACTGTTGACCTCTCTCCTTGTGCATCATCCTCATCTGTGACCAGAAGGACCCTAACATCCTTCTCCGAGGATTAAATGCACTGATCTGAATAAAATGCCTAACACAGTGGCTCACACCTCAAAGCCCAGCATCTCCTCCTATGCCCAAAAAAAAACCTTCCTTGGGAGCTGACAGTGGGGAATATTCTAGTTCCTAAAACAATCTGGCTACCAGACTAGCCGATCTACCTATGACAGACCCACCATTCCCCAAGCCCCACGCTGTTTCCTCTGCTTCGAGGGAGTTCAGTGCCCTGTGGTTTGAGTGTCTTGGCCTGGCCACCCCAGCCCTTGTGGGATAACCAGCAGAATGATGCGTAGCGGATACTGTTTATAGAAGACAGGGTCGCACCCGGCTCGCACCCGGCTCACGGACTTTGTTTAAAATTCTTTTTGTAACCACATGATGCTCTGTTTGGGTTTTCTGCTCTCATTAAATAAATATCTGGAGACTCTTCATGAATCATCACAGATATGTGTGACCAAGGTTGTAAGATAATAACCCATACCCTGGGCTTAAATTCAGCAGATTCCCAAGCCAGCTTTTAGTGGGCATCTAAGGACAGTCAAGAAGTTGGGGCGCAGCTCTTCCCAACCAGGGGGAGGGAAAGAGATAATGTTATGGTTTCCTATGGGACTCCTGCTCACACGCTTTCCATACAGACTTCTCAGGGATCAGTGAGAAGGCACAGGGCAAAGACAAACAAAACTCTAAGATCCATTAGAACAGAGCAGAGGGGAACGAGGCCATCCCACCAACCTGAAATGTGCTGAGACTCAGTGTCATGCTCGGACCAAGCATGTGCCAATGGTTTCTGAAGAGCATTGTCAGGATAATTTGGTGTTTTTGTTTTAGTGAACTGCTGACAATGTAGGAGTATTCGTGAATCTAAGTTTGACCCTCAGCAAGTATAACTCACTTTCAGAGTTTCCTTATGAGAGAACAGAGACAGAACCAGGAAAGACAATATTTGAAGTCTGATGTCTTTTCTTTTAATTAACAGACTTTAATGTTTAGAGTAGCTTCAAGTTTGTGGGAGGTGGGGAAGAAAAGAATATGCAGAGAATTCTTATACACCACACAAATATAGAAGGAGAGGGAGGGGAGAAGGGAGAGAGAAAGAAAAAGAGAGAGAGAGCTCTCTTGACTTTTGCATTTTGTGTCTTTGGCAGCACTTGTGATGTGTTTGCTATAATCACGGTGGCCATGTTGATGTGTCCTTAGCTAACGCCCACAGTTTACATTGGGGGCTCACTCTTTGTGTGTGCCGTCTCTGAGTTTTGGCAAATGCACATGGTCACTTCCCCACCCTGCTGATGGCCCATGGAGCAGTCCCACTGGGCTCAAAGCCCTCTGTGCCCAGGCGATTCATTTTCTCTCTTCACAGCTCCTGGCAGCTACTGATCGTTTCATGTGTCTATACTTCTGCCCGGTCCACCATGTCTACACCTAGAAGTGTACAGTACGCAGCCTTTTCAGACAGGTCCAACAAAATCTGCTAGAGGCCCCAGCGTGTGGACTCTTTAAAACCATCAAGAAAATAGTGTCTTTTATGAGAGATAAGAGCAAATAAAAAGCACATTTTAGGCTCAGTCGGTTTTGCTACCTAGTATCAGAGAGAATGATAGAGAGAGACATAAAGGAGAGAATTGGTCTGAAGGAAGAGATAAGATAGGAGGACTGATGCTTATGTGAACAGGAAGGCATGGACACACACACATTCACGCACACACTCACACACGCACACTCACACACACGATTACATGACCGCAATTCAGAAATTATCACACCCTCATATTCACACTCAAGCACATAATCTCGCACAACTCACACATACATTCACACAGAAATATGCTCATAGACACATGCACACATTTTAAATTCACAAACACACCCACCCACATACATACACTCAAACACCCCCACATTCACATACTATCATACATTTAGACATGCACATACTGAAACACATATGCACACAAAACTCTGAACTATTTGCTCATACTCATATACACATTCAAACACACACAATCTCACATTCGCACACTAACACATCCGCCAACACACTTATACGTGATCATATGCACAGGCATACGCACATGCTTGCACACAAGCTTGCTCACATACATGTCTACAAACACTCACTCATGCACACTCACATGGACATATATTTGCACCTTTGCACACTCATCCACACTCACACACCATAAGAGAACAAATCTAACAGTGATGGTTATGGGTCAGCAGACTTTGACTTTATCAACAACGACTAAATAGTGGCCGGGGCTTTGTCCATTTCCTCCCCAAAAGACCATCTTTCTGTCATTTCAATCTATTGTTCATTGTATTGCTTTCTCTTGTCTAGTTAAATTTCCAGTCATTGACTCCAAAGTATGACTATTCATTCAGCGAATCAAACTAATTGTTTTTCTAAATAGCTCTTTCTTTTTTTTCTCCATTGCCATCCTCTTTCAGGGGTCTGCAGATGAATTTCTAAGCGGTCTTGTTAAATAAAGAGCACAGAGCCAAATATAGAGGTGAAAGGCTTAGAGATCAGGGAAATAGTGAGAACCACCAACCTTACCTCTCCAGCTCTGCAGCTACCAAAAGTGCACTACTTCCTGTCTACCCGAGCCTTTATTGCCTTGCTGTTCTGCCCTCTCATTGGCTCTTAGCCCAGCTACCTCACTTCCTTGTTAGTGCCTATCTGTACAGACCTCCAGGTCTCTATGGTTGGTACTGGGATTAAAGGCTCTGTTCCCTAGTTTGACCTTGAACACACAGAGACCCTCCCTGCCAAGTGATCGGATTAAGGGTGTGTGCTACCTCTGCCTGACTTTTGTGTTTACCTTAAAATGGCTTGCTATTCCCTCTGATCTCCAGGCAAACTTTATTAACATACAAATAAAATATCACCACCTTTCAGCACAAATAAAATATCACCACAGGGGTCTGTATTCCAGTTCCTTTCAGTAGGCGATCATCCTAGAAGGTAATGCCAGTCTTAATGGAGAGGCCAGAGGGTAAAGCTGTGGCAGTAATACTTCCCCAGGCAGCCTCCCACTCAGGGTTCCCAGTTCTAGAGAATCCAGACCATAAAAGGTCAGCGGGAGGCAGGCAGGGAAGGAGAACTTGGAAGAGGCCAGCACAGTGGCAGCGGGGCAGAGTGGATCAAGTGTGAGACCTGTCTCCTCTCACTAGCTGCTGTCCGTCCTCAAGGACCACAATTCTCAGAAGAGGGTCACTGTAGGGACCATGTTCTGCTGATGGCGTCACCCAGGCGCGGCTTTAATACGGGACCCAGAAACATCACCTGCTGCTATCACTACTCAGGTCTCTGATGGCCACTCCAGGGGAAAAAAAAAATCTGATACTCTTTGACAAAAAGTTTTAGTCCACTAACTTACACCTCCTTTGGAAAATACAATGATCTTTAGGATGCAGGAAGAGGAGGGCTGTCCTCGGTCACTCTAGATCCTCTTAAGTTAATGGTATTAACCAGCACAGATACAATATGATGTTGGCTATTGATTCAAGGCCCAGTCAATTGCCCCCAATTCTTCAACTCACTGTCTCGGAGCAAAACTATGAGCTACTACCATGTGATTGACCTCCACCTCTAAGCAAGCCGGGTATGGTCTGAGACACTCTTCCGAGGCTGGCCGTGGAGGCTGTCTACTCCTGAGTCATTTAAGCACAGTCTGGCTGACATCCATGCTCTTCCTCCTGATAATAGGAGCCTGACCTTCCTTTGGTGATCATTCAAGTAGTTCAGATGCAGTTAAATCTACATCCTGGTTGGAGAGGGAGTCATGTGACCCAGACCTAGCCTATGATTCAACCATTGTTTACTTCTGAGGTAGTTGCAAGACACACCAGGTTCGTGAAATACAACCCCAAGCTTTGCTACTCTCATGTGAAAGAAGGGCTCTTCTTGCACAGTTTCTGAATTTTGAAATGCGAGTCTGGGGTTGTTAAGACTCATTCTATTACCTCACGCCCTGAGCCTGCCTGTGAGCAATAACAACAAAAGCTGAGGGAAATGACATGTGGGAGACCATAATCACATAAAATGTAAATATAGGAAGTGATGTGAGAAGTACAAATCTGTACCTTCTTAAAAACTTTTTAAGAAAAGAAGTTTGTCTGAAATTGGAATGTACCTGGGTGCCCTGTATTTTCATTTGCTGAACATCGCAATCTGAGCATCAGGTAGCCTGGGCCTTTGAACTTCTGCATTCATCTGCACCCCTGGACTTCTCAGCTACATAGATCACAGCCTTCCTGTCTAGGCATTAATCAGTTTGAGATGGGTTTCTCTCAGCTTGAGGAAAATAAAATTTCCCCAGTCATGTGGAAGTTCTACCATCTTCAAGAGCAGGGGGTGCTCTCTTGACAAAGAATGCAAGCCAGGAAAAGGTCAGAGGCTGGACAGGTAGGCAATAAGAGGACAACAGTTCTTGGCTGGCAGCCTGGGTCATGAAAGGCACTTAGTGAGAGTAATGTATGATAGCAAAAGGGAGGAAAAGCCAGGGACAGGGAGGCCGGGCTTAGGATGCAAACCCTGGGAGCCACAGGCTGTGTGGGTCAGGGGAACGCAAGTGTGTTCATACCCGAGCAACCAGCTCAGCTATCTGCTCACATCCCCATCTTCGGGTTTCCTTACAGATTGCTCCCCTGCCCTAAGGTCTGAGCTATTTACAGAGAACAAGAGCAGATTCGAATCTCTAACACAAACTGCAAGTGATGGAAAGACGCCAAAGTGTTCTTACAGTTCGAGGGGCCAGAGGGAAGGGAGGGAGGAGAGGAAGGAAAGAGATCCATTTCAGAGCAGCCTCTGTCAGCTGTCACCTCCAGCTGGGGAAAGGACATTGAAGGCAATCTGGGTAGGACAGCAAAGAGACAAGGGTCTCTCTGGCACCTGGGAGTGAGCAATCTGATCCTGGGGCCCCTGAGCTCTTGAGGGGTGGGAGGGTAAGGAGTCTTGTAGATTCCAGTTTCCCTACCCTGCCCTGTCTCCAGGCGCCAGCCAGTCACGTTGTCACTGTAAACAAACAAAAATGGGGAGGCCTGCCAGGACAAAGGACTGGGGTATTTGCAAGCTGAAGGGTCAGGTTGGATGGGGCCACTGAAGATCTCCTTCCTGGCTTAGATTTCTGAAATATGTTCACAAGAGCTTTTATGAAACACCTCGTGTGTGCTGGGTTGAGGGTTTAGGCAGACCTTTAAATTCACTTGACATTAGTTCCTCTCTTGGCTTTCTTTGTGAAGGGCTTTGGCGATGTAAATCAAAGCTAATATCACCCTTATTTGGGGAACAAGAAACTGGGCTGTGGGTTTCCCGAAGTGACACCGGACAGGGGTGTAGAGGAAGAAAGCACCGGAAGCCATCGCTAATCTCCAAATCCATCCTCTTCCTCAAAACCAGCATGCCCCTGTCAAAGCCTGTGTGACTACTCCCCACAGTTAACTACAACGGAATCAAGTTGTTGGTGCTTTCAAAAACCTGAATATTGTGGTGGTGAAGATGACTGGGAACAGTTGGCAAAGAGGATGCTTTACAAAGAGCACCTAGCATCACACAGCACTTAGGGAAAATGTAAGTGTTGTAATGGAACATGTTGTTACATTGAAGTCAGTGTATAATATAAAATGTAACGTGTTGGACCCCATGCCTGGAAGAAGACGGAACTGCAATGGCTAGATGTTGTTGTTTGGTTTTACTCTTTTGGGGGGCTCTGCCACCCAGCTCCCAAATAAATCACACGAGGAGGATTATTCTTACTTATAAATGCCTGCCCTTAGCTTGACTTGTTTCTAGCCAGCTTTCCTTAAATTATCCCATCTACCTTTTGCTTCTGAGCTTTTCCTTTTCTATTCCTAAATATCTTCTTTTGTCTCTTACTCCATGGCTTGCCGTGTAGCTGGGTGGCTGGCCCCTGGGTCCTCCTCCTTCTCTAGCTACTTCTTGTTTCCCTTCTAGATTTTTCCTTTTATATATTCTCTCTGCCTGCCAGCCCCGCCTATCCTTTCTCCTGCCTTGCTAGTCGCCATTCAGTTCTTTATTAGACCATCAGGTGTTTTAGACAGGTACAGCACAGCTTCACAGAGTTAAACAAGTGCTTCATAAACAAAAGTAACACACCTTAAAATAATGTTCTATGACAGCTAGATTATATATTAGCTGTAAATTCAGATACTTAAATGAAGTTATAAATATGATAAAGGAAATGATGAAGATACCTAGGGGTTACTATGGATACTGGAAGGGACTGGAGAAAACTGAACTAGAGCCAAAGCTGGTATTTCCAGATGGACTTCTTGGAGGCCAGGGCATTTCTGTTATTTTGTTTTTGTATTTAATTGTGGTAAAACAAAATAAAACCACCCAGGATAAGATCATAACTTCCCAAGTGCAGTGTGGTTATTTTATTGGCTAGAGGCACCATGATGAAAAGCAGACCTTTAGAATTCAATCATCGGGCTCTGTGCAACTTAATGGCTATGGATAGTTAACTCTCTCTCCTATCCCCAGCCACCAGCAACCACCGCTCAACTCTGCTTCCATCATCTCCACTATTTTAAACACACAAATGATCCTGACTTGTTCGTGGGCACATAGCATTCACGTGTGGCTCTTTGCTGTCTTCCTCAAACTGATTGTATCATCTTGCTGGCTTAATTAACTACTGAGCAGTATAAAAACCTCTGACATGTTTATCTTACAATGTCTAAGGGTTGTATTTTTGCCCTCCAAAGACGAACTAAGAAGGACACGCTGCACATCAGGTTTCCCAGATGTTCATAATAAAGGCAGATATTTGTCAAAAGTATGAAAAGAACTTTTCTTCATGGTTACCAGAGGTTCCTCCACTCCTGGCCTCTGAAGGGAGCCTGTTCCTAGCCCTCCCATCCCTTCCTGCCGACCTGGTCACATGATCTTCATCTCTTTCCTGGCCAAATCAATTTTCTGTAAAAGCTGTTCCTTGTCCCCATTAATGTGTAACCAAGAGATGTGTGTTGACTGGCTTCCTTCCCTGCAGAGATTTCTCCAGGGTGTTGCCAGGGAACAAAGCCTTCCCCTGCAGAAAATAATATCTGAAGGTTGAGATTTCTGGAAGAAAAAAAAAAGAGTCGCAGATCACTTTTTAGCAAAGACAATTTCAGGGGGCCTGACACTAAGTCCTCAAGTGACTCCCCCACCAAAATCCTTAAAAAGAAAATAGTTGGGGAGACAACAGCACCAGTTACACAGAGCAGATTATCTACCCATAGAACAATTCCAAGTCAGGGCGAACAACCCCGAAGGAGAGGGTCTCTGCTGACAGCAGAATGTTGTCTGAGGTGCAAAACTGTATCTGGTACAGTCAAACAACAGACTCGTAGAAGAATGAACACTTGAGTACACAAAGTAAAGAAAACCAACACACTGCTCTGTACTGGGCAGCGCTCAGTGTGGCAGAGCTACTGTGAAGAGCTGAAGGCAGGCAGCCCTAGCATTCTGCTGCTCTCTGCTTTGGGAGGAAAGGGGCGGGGCTTTCAGAATACTCTGCTACCTGGCTAGTTGCGACCTATCAACTCCAAGCCTTCCACGTCCCCACACTGAGCACCGGGGTGTGGGAGAAGAAAAAGATGGACGGTGCTTTCTAAGAACAGTTAGAGTAATGGGAAAGCTTGCATAGGGTAGCCTGTCCCTGGGCTGCTGCTTGTGACTTCCCTTCAGTATGTGGTGAGCTTTCTCTCTGCTCTGGAGCAGAACCAGACCTTCAGATGTGGTGTCATTCACTGTGGGCCAGACTTGTCATCTTGCAGTCACCCAGCTTGAATGGGAACAGCTGATAACCAAGGAGACTTGGGCCACAATTCATCTGTGGTCTTAGATAAGCTGTAGCCACAAGAAAAATAAAGGCATCAGCAGTCCCCATCGAACAAGCTCCACATTTTCCTTTAATGCCTTTGTCTAGCCATTGCCAGGCCTCACACAGACCTGGTGCAGGTCAGTCGGCCCACAGAAAAGAGCCAAGTATTTCTTTGATCAGAGATGCTTCCTCTACCACTCAGGGCCTAGTGCTAGACATGCTGTCCATTTCAGAAGTCATCGGCCAGCCTTTGAAAAGGATTCTTCAGTTGATGGTTGCCATGTGATTCAGCCCATGCCCTTCCAGCCCTTTGCCCTCATGTCAGCTTCTGAATGCGGACAGAGTTAAGTGTTCCCTCGGGAACAGGTATGACCGTGCAGCGGTCATCCTCTGGGAGGTGACACCATCCAAGCCCATCAGACTGTGAAGAGTAAACAATGGCTGTGTGATTGGGTGAGTGTCCGTAGAAACCAGGACACAGAGCTAGAGGCCGGGGCCATGGAACACCTCGGCCTGTTTGAATCACTCATCAGTCCCTGCTTCTAGAGCCTAGCCTGTTTACCTCACCATTAGTGATGAGTTCATTTCGGGTGGTGAACAGAAACAAACACCGTTTGCAAAGAATAATTTAAACATAGTTGACACGATACGGAAAACAAACACAGAGTCGTTGTATGGAGTGCATATTATCCACTGGTCCAGTGTGCTACATTACCGTCCTATCAAGCCTTTAAGGTGTAGATTAGAGAAGTTCAGAAATGTGCCACGAGTCCAGAGATCTGCCTGATGCCCAGACCGCTTTCATCAGCACAGCTGTTCCTCCCACGCTATTTACTTGGGTTGTTCGCCCTGATACCTAACGTAACACTCATTGGCTTTTGTTCTGGGTTCTCTGGGTTAAAAAGTCTTTGTGATAATTTACCAAGAAAAAAAAAGAGAGAATACAGTGTCCCCACACACTCTTGTATTCACACTCCAGTAAACTCCTCACCAACGTGGAGTAAGTGATTCAGTGACCAGGGTGGGTGGCATGGGTGAGGAAGAACAGACAGGGATCTCACCCACAGGGCATTTCTACTCTGCCAGTCCCTACGCCTCGAGGCTCTTCCTTTCAAACATCATGCATTTTATAGAATGTGTCACCTGGACTGAGCCCCACACCGCTCTGTATTTCCTAAGCAAGCTGAAACAGTGGGTGTTTAATTACTGTTTTTATCGCTTCCTATATGTCAGCACTTTAAGAGGCATTTTTAAATGCATTGCTTCACTCAGTTCATTCATATAAACATGCACGGTAGCATCCCCACTCTACTGATGTGACAGCTGAAACCAGCCGAGTCCAGCCCTTGCAAACACCTGATTCATGTTGAAGCCGCTAACCACGATCTGAAAGGTAATGGATTCTTTGTCAGCTCTGTTTTCCGGTTAGCCACCAATCTATTTGACCTGAGCATCCCTATGGAGCTGAGGGAAGAATCCATGTAACTGTGGTTTCCCAACAAGATTGCTCAACATTTCTATGGCTCTCCTAACAAGGCTGATGTCACTCCTCTGGGTAGTGTTTTGAGGTATGTGAAAGGGTTGGATCACATATCATGTTAGCTACCTGTTATTTCACTGTGTACAGCCTAGGCATAAAGGAATGCCAGGGATCATTTAATAAAATAATAGCAAGTATTGAATATATCAGTCTTTATAACACTTTAGAATATTTAAGCATGCCTATGTGTAGCCACTCACTTTGTTTTCATCACCATCAGAAATTATTCTTAACGAGTTTCACCAAGATTCAGTGAGAAGACAGACCAGCACTTGGCACAAGGCCTGCTGCGTATTATATACCCCAGATTATCTATTGCCTATTATAATTTAACTCCTTTAGGTTGGTGGACAATGTGATCCATTTCTTTCCACGTGTTCAAAGATTTTCAAAGGATAGAGAGTCCTGGATTATTTTTCTAAGGATTTCTATTTTATTTTTATGTGTGTGTGTATGTATCTGTGTGTGCATTTGTACAAGTGTGTGCTAGTGCACATAGAGACCAGAAGAAGACATTGAAGCTCCTGACACTAGAGTCACAGGCAGTTGTGAAGATGCCTGGCATGGGTGCTAGGAACCAAACTCCTGTTTTCGGGAATTATAGCAATAGCCATGAGCCACAGAGCCATCTCTCCATCCTCGAGTTCTGGGTTTTCATAACATTTTTTCCCCTTCAATTTGGTGCTCCTATTTATTTGTTTGTTTGTTTGTTTGCTTTGCTTTGCTTGCTTGTTTTTTGGTGAAAGGTAAAGCATGTTCTTTTGCACTGAGATTGCCTTGTTTGATAATAGGGTGGTAGCCAGGTGTGATGATAGGGTCCTAGCTCTTTCTCCTACACTGGAACTCGGGGTGGCACAATGTTCATGGCTAGCAATACTGAGAAGGGGACAATGGAGATCCCTTGTGGCTCATGGCTGTCTTTGGGACATTCAGTGAACAGCTTTGGAGAGGGAAATCAGGCACAGACAATGGGTCTGCTGGAAGAAGCATTCCCCCCACACACACCCCAGGAAGCCAGGAGACAGGAGTGAGAGAGTGCATCTCTATCCACTAAGTCCCTGAGAACATTTGGCTTCTCTGCCCTCTGTGTGAACTCCAAAGACTTCAAAATGGCCTGTATCTGTTCCCCCGATGAGAGGCACGAAAGCTTCGCTACATGAAGTTGTAGGAACTTCTTGAGGAGATGTAGGCTTGAGACACTTATTTCTAGTCAGTTTAAATACTTGGCTCATTTCAAAGTTCAGAAAATCGTATATTACTTTTAACAGTTAACCTAAAAAGGAAATCAAAAGTACCCTGGAGAATGGACTTGGGAATCATTCCTTGGTGATCATCTGAACTGTTGGACACCAACTAGACTGTCTCCATCATGAGCGTGACCAAGCCCAGGAGCTCCAGCCTTTGGGGACATCAGAAGACATTCCTTCAGGGCCCTCCCTCGTCACCATTCCTGGGGCGATGGGATGAGCTCAGTTGCAAAGCGGGTCATTTGAGTCCAGGATGGAGATGACCACTGCCGTGGATGGGTGTGTGGACCCAGGCCAATGTAAATGTCTGGTAGGGTCATTTCCAAGATGAGACAGCCTTTACACTAAGCAACAACTTTGTTGTGTTGTGCATGTTTCCTTCAGGGAAACCCTGAGGCAAGAATATAAGATTAATTATTTCTGTAGAAACTGGAGACGTAACAAGAACCCACAAATTAAATACTGTACTGCGGTGAACAGAAGCTCTGAAAAGAGAAACGTAAGAAAAGCTCTCCCCTACACACATGCTGTGTGTGTATGTGTGTGTTCACGTCTTTGCCTAGCTTTCTGCCATACATCAATACACCACCCACAACATCCAAGGAAACATTTATATAAAAAACAAATGTTAGTTTAAAATTGGAGGGAGGGGTAAGAAGCCAAATGGGGGGAAGCATCTAAAGGAGAGGACAGCTGTTGTCATGACACACTGCCAATTACCCATCTTGCCAAGGGGGACATGCCCAATGGACCGGGCAGGGTGGAATGGATAGATGTGTGATTGGATTATATCATGTGCTGATAGTCTCACCCCTAGTACTTCAGCATATTACCTTATTTGAAAACAGTGCTTACAGAGACAACTGGGTTCAGTGAGGTCATTGGGGTAGCCCTAACTCTCTCATCTGACAGGTAAACTCACAATGGGTCGGATATGCAAAGAGGGACGAAAGTCAAAGAGAACTCTTAAAGCTCGGGGCCGTCTACAAGGTAAAGCCAACAGCCGTGGTAGATTCTCCCCTCTTGGCCCTAGGAAGGAACTATCCTGCTAATAATTCAATCTCTACCTTCTGGATCTATGAGAAAATAGATTCCTGTCCCTGCCACCAGGTTGTAGTTGCTATGGAAACAATGTGGCTAGAAGCAGCAGCATCTTCTTAGCCTCTTCAGGAGTCAGGCTCCTGAGAATGTACAACAAGCCTCCTTTCTGTATTCTGGCCATAAACGCAAGTTGACAATATGTAAGTGGTATCTGGTCTAAGAGTTCAGGCCTCTGTGAGCTCATTGAACAGTACTGAAGAAGACGTTTTCAACACTGATTAAGCCCCCAGCATGAGCTTCTTTTATCCAGGAACACAGTGAACAGTGCAGGGCCCTGGAAGTCTGTGGGTTTTATTCCTTCACTGTGGGTCTGCCCTGTGTTCATCCGTATACCCATGATGGAACATTATCTCCTGACCAGCTATAAACTCTCAACAAAGGCAGCTTAGAAACATTCCAACTCACCCTCTCGTGACATCAAGGGCATGGGGATGAGAAGAACAGAGGAGTTGGAAAGCCACTCCGTTGACTGATAAGCATGGCCTGTGTCCTAATTCCAAAGCTGGGGTTTTGAGGGATATAACATATTGGCTTCTTTCTATAGAGAAACAATTCTTATACGGTGGTTATTTTGTTTTGATTTTTAAGATGAAGTCTCACTGTGTAGCTCATACTGGCCTCAAACTCATGACAATCCTCTTGCCTGAATTTATGCCTGCTCCCTTTGAAATGTCTCCTTGGTGCTCGGGATTGAACTCAGGGCTTTGCATATGCCAGGCAAACACTCCACCACTGAGTTGTATCTCCAGCCCTGGAAGCGATTTTTAATGTGAGAATTCTAACGGCACTCCCCTTGCTCTGCAGAGTTCTCCTGCATGGAATGAGCTCTGAGGTCACCTGGCTTCTCTGTAATATCTGTGCAGGTGGTTTGCCAGTTCCAATCCAACACTTACGAGGACAGGAAACTTCCTCGATTCTTTCAGACAGCTCTAATGATTACAAATTCCTTGACAACCACCCAGAAAACCACGCCAGGCTGTTGAAGGTAAAGATATGTGTTTTCAGTTATCCAAGGTAAGCTGCTGCCCAGGGATGGTCCTTAGTCCTCCAAAGTCTCTTTGATGAGTACAATGATGCCATTGGTTCAGATGGCACCTCATTCCTAATGGGGCCCATAGTAATACAAGCTCCTTTCTGGGTGGTGGGGCTTGGTTCCCAGTTCAGAGAACACTACAATTGTCTGGTCTTTTGGACGGAAAAGCTTGAAGAGAGTGATGGGGCAGTGACTTCAGTTGAAAAGAATGGTGGCATCTCTGCATTGAAGAACTGTTTCCTCAAAGAGAAGCTGGTGCATCTCTCTCTCTCTCTCTCTCTCTCTCTCTCTCTCTCTCTCTCCCTCTCTCTCTCTCCAAAAGGCCCACACACCTTTCACTAGCGGCTTTTGTCTTCCTTTAGTTGGTGTTATATACCACAGTAACCTTATCTGCTGTAGTCAACTACATTGACTCAAAGGTTTTAGTTGCCAATCAATAAAGAAATGTACAAGATATGGATAACAACACTAGCCCTGTGTTCTGGGTGCTCATTCTGCTAATCGTGTTTGACTGAAGTGTTCATCTAATTCTCACAAAGGCTGCAAAAGGATTCTGCAGGATTCCTTAGATTCTTTCCATTTGCCTACCCAACCCAAGTCCACATTGTACTTCGTGGAAAGCAACCACAGTGCTCTTGCTTCCTTGCTTCTTACTCTCCACTGGAGTCAACCCCAGGACAGCAGAAGAGATGGGGAGGGAGAGCTGAGGAGGAGTATGTACCTCCTGCTCTCCTGCTGGTTTCCTGAAACAGAAAGCCAGAGCTTTGATTAGTGGTCCTTTTCACACAGCAGTCTTCGGCTTGGTAGATGGTAGTCCCTCTTCCCACTCATTCCCAGAAATGACTCCCCCACCTTTGCTAGCCCAGGAATAGACATAGCCTCTATCTTAGTTTGCTTTTTATTGCTGTGATAAATTACCATGACCAAAAGCAACTTGGGGGAAAAAAAAGAAACCACATTCATTTCACTTTCCATTTTATGACATGTCATGAAGGGAAGTCAGGGCAGGAACTCAGGCAGGAACCTGGAGGCAGGAACTAAAGCAGAGGCAAATGGAAGAACATTGCTTACTAACTGGCTTGCTTATGTCTTGCTCGCCTTGCTCCTGATTTCTTTTATTTTTGGTTGTGAGCCTAGCCTTTCAGGGCTGAGCCATCTCTCCAGCCCTCTTTATTTCTTACACAACCTACAGAAGCAATGAGCTGGGCCCTTCCACATCAATCACTAATCCAGAAAATGCTCCATAGGCTTACCTACTGGCCAATCTGATGACGACATTTTCTTAGCAGAGGTTCCCTTTTCCCAGACGACCTGGGCTTTTACACACACACACACACACACACACACACACACACACACACACACACACAGCAAGCACAGTTTCCTTACCTTCACTAAACCTTTGCAAACAGTCCTATGCCTTCAATGCTCTTCAAATCACTCCATTTGAGTATGCAATTTGTTTCCTCCTAGGACTCTGACTCATGAATATGAACTGTGATTCCCATGACACCACTAACAAAAAAAAATGAGGCAAGAAGTTACCTGACCATAGAGGGTGCATTAGCCCCTGGAGGACCTGGACCTGATCCTTGTATTTACTCCCTGGATGTACTCTCAACCTTGTGTCCTCTCCTCTCTTCAGAGTCGCCCATCTTAGAGAATCACGTGTGGGGCTTCCATACTTGGAGACCCACAGCGTTTTTCTAATATACAATGTTTCCGTAAATACTCTTACAGAACTATCTTGATAAATGTTTGGGCATATTTTTAGCAGTGCCAAGTTCATGCATATATGTAACATAATTTGAAGAGATCTTATCAAATTGGTCTCTTTGCTAATCAAACTAAATATACTCATATAGTATGACCCACTAAGTCTATCCTAAACAGAGGTAAATAGATTTAGACTTGTAGATATGGATGCATATATGGACATGAATATACAAAGAAAGGCTGACACATTCACAATGGGATGTCCTGCTTTGCTTCTGGGTTATACAGACCTTGTGCAGGCATACCTCTTCGGCATCCCTCAAGTACATTCCCCATTCACAACACACTCATGTTTTAAATTAGCTCATTTTTTAAAAGACTTAATATTTACTATGCATACAGTGTTCTGCCTGCATGTATGCCTGCACACCAGAAGAGGACATCAAACCTCACTACAACAAGTGGTTGTGAGCACCATGTGGTTGCTGGGAATTGAACTCAGGACCCCTGAAAGAGCAGCCAGTGTTCTTAACTACTGAGCCATCTCTCCAGCCCCACTTAGCTCATTTTATAGGCTCAGGCCACCTCTACAGCTGTTGCTGTCCTTGGAAGCCATCCCATAGTCCTGGCATCCCAAATATCCTGGGTTCTCCACAGTCTGTACCTTCAACAATGGTCTCCAAGCCTTTTTTCAGGGACTCCAACCATATGATGCCAAGTCTCAGCTCTTCTCCATGGCTCCTTCAATCAGTCACCTCCAGGGCAGTGAAGCCAGTCTTTCACCTGTGGCATCTCCTTTCCTCTCATGATGTCATGTTGTGTAATATTTGTTCAACTCTGCAAAGATGTGCTGCATTTCTTTAACTCTGGAAAGATGTGTTGCCTTTGTTTAACTGTGTAAAGATGTGTTGTTATTTTACCTTGCCTGTGTAAGGCCCCTGATTGGTCTAATAAAAAGCTGAACAGCCAATAACGAGGGAGGAGGTAAAGGTGGAACTTCCAGGCAGGGAAATTAAGTAGGAGGAGGAATTTAGGCTTGAGGAAGAAAGAAAAGGAGACAATGGGGAAATGCCAGGGACCAGTCACACAGATACAGAGGAAGTAGCTAAGTAGGACATACAAAATGAAGGAAAGGTAAAAAGCCCCGAGGCAAGGCATAGATGAACAGAAACAGGTTAAATTAGGTTAAAAGAGTTAGTAGGACAAGCCTGAGCTAAGCCTGGGCATTCATAACTGATAGTACATCTCCATGTCTTTATTTGGGAGCTGGTTGGCGGCCCAAAGACAATGCCAACTACAGTGTCAGGCCTCAGCTTCTTTCCATGACCCAGTCAATCTGAGGGTCTCCAGTACAGCTGAAGCTGCTACCCTTTCCCTGATGGCCTCTCTTGACATCCCATGATGCCAAACCTCAACTGTAACTCCATGCCGTCCTAAATTATGCAGCTCCCATGGAGCCAAAAGCAGTAACATGTAGAGACTCTTACACATTCCCAGGTGCAGCAGTGGGTATGAGATGCTGACCACAGCTTCTGCACACTAACCCTGAGGAAGCACTTCCAACAGATTTCGTCTCAGTAAGGCTGGGCTCTTCTTAATCACAGATGATTTCTCAGACCCAGATGGCCCTATTGATGGTCTCAGCAAAGCAAACATTCACTTCTATATATTCTCAATCCAAAATATTACATGAATGGCCCTGGTAGAGTCTTTTCTTCCCTGTGAACTTTACCAGCCAGACCACCATATTCTGCACTGTTCTCAGCATTATTAAGTTCCCACAACAGATGATTAATCTCTGAACACTCCATGGATTTCCTAGTCTAAAGTTCCAAACATCAGCATAATCTTCCCCCAAAACAACATGGCCAGATCTGTCACAGCAGGAGTCCACTCTCTGGTCCAATTTTGATCTTAGTTTGCTTCTGATTGCTGTGATAAAGTAGTGTGACCAAAAGTGTACTGGGGAGGAAAAGGTTTTTTTCACCTTACAGATTATCGTGCATGATGAGGGGAAGCCATGGCAATATCTCAAGTCAGGAACCTATAGGCAAGAAATACATCAGAAACCATGGAGGAACATTGCTCACTGGCTTGCTCATCTGTGGCTTTCACAGCCTGCTTTCTTATACAGTTCAGAATCACCTGCCCAGGGACAGCACTGCCCATAGTGGGCTGGACCCTCTTACATCTACTACTAATCAATAAAATGTTCCACATGCTTGCTTGCAGGCCTTTCTAATGGAGGTGCTGTAGAATATTAGTTGAAGATGTGTTACATTTGTTTATGCTGTGGAACATTTGCTTTAATGATGCAAAGACATCTTGCATTCTTTTATGTTACTTTTGCTTAACACTGTGAAGCTGTGCTGTCTGCCTAAAATACCTGATTGGTCTAATAAAGAGCTGAATGGCTAATAGCTAGGCAGGAGAGGGATAGATGGAGCTGCCAGGCAGAGAGAATAAATAAGGGGAGAAATCTAGGCTAAAGAGAAGAGTGAGAAGGAAGAGGAGGAGGAGGATTAAGATAAGGAGAAGGAGAGGAAGAACCCAGGGGCCAGCCAGCCAGCCACACAGCCACCCATGGAGTAAGCAGGAAAGAAAGGTATATAGAATAGTGAAAGGTAAAAGCTCAGAGGCAGAGGTAGATGGGATAATTTAAGTTAAGAAATGTTGGCTAGGAACAAGCCAAGCTAAGGCTGGGCATTCATAAGAATATATCTCCATGTATTTATTTGGGAGCTGGGTGGATCCTCAAGGAGTAAAGAGTTATAAACAACAACAACAAAAACTACATGGAGGTCTTTTCTCAACTGAGATTCTTCCCAGATGACCCTAGCTTGTGTCAAGTTGAGAAAAATTAACAGTACAGTCCCCTTACCCTCACTAAATCTTTATAAACTGCTGTGAGGTAATGCTTTCATTTAATAAAACGCTGATTGGCCAGTAGCCAGGCAGGAAGTATAGGTAGGATAAGCAGACCAGGAGAATTCTGAGAAGAGGAAGGCTGAGTCAAGAGACGCCAGCCCACCGTCCAGGGAGCAACATGTAATGGCACAAGGTAAAGCCATGGAACATGTGACGACATATTGATTAACAGAAATGGGCTGAGTTTAAGTGTAAGAGCTAGTCATTAGTAAACCCGAAATAATGACCGAGCAGTTTTAATCATTATAAGCCTCTGTGTGTTTATTTGGGTCCAAGCAGCTGTGGGACCAGTGGGTGACAGAGATTTCTCCTGACAGCGGGCCAGGCGGGACACAGGAAAGCTTCAGCTACAATAAACAGTCCTACACCTCTAAAGTTGTTCAAGTCACTCAATTTGAGTGTGCAATTTATTTCCTCCTAGGACTCTGACTCATGAATGTGGACTGTGATCCCCATGATACCACTGACAAAGAAGGGGTGAGAAGTTACCTGCCTCTGCAGGGTCCATGAGCCTGTGGAGGACCTGGGCTTGTCCTTGAACTAGCTCCCTGGATGCACTCTCAACCTTGTCCTGGCTCTTCCCTGCATAGTCATATGTGTTAGGGATGTGGCTTCCATGAAACTTCAGAGACCCACAACAATTTTCTAATACACAGTGTGGCTGTGATTTCCTTATATGCTTACCTTGGTAAATGTGTGGGCACAGGTTTCAGCAGCACCAAGTCCATGAAAAAAATACATACTTTTATAGATAAAATATACATATGTATGTGTATATGCCTATATACACATACATATGTATATGTATGTATATATATATACATACATACATATATATATATATATATAAACTTATAATTTGAAGAGCTGTTATTACATTGACCTCTTTGCTAATCAAACTAAATATACTTACATAGTAACATTCAGTAAGTCTATCCTAAATGAACGTAAATAGATTTAGATTTGTAGACATGGATACAGATAGAGACATGGATATACAAAGAAATGCTGCCCCATTCATGGAGGGGGTGGCCTGCTTTGCTTCCTGTTGCTATAATAAAGACGATTACTAAAAGCAACTTGGGGCAGAAATGGTTTATTTGACTTACACATCCCAGTCACAATCTATCATTGAGGGAAGTCAGAGCAGGAACTCAAACAAGGACAGAGGCAGGAACCATGGTAGAAAACTGCTTACTGGCTTGCTCTTTTTTGGCAGGCATGCTCAGTTTCCTCTTTTGTACAACCCAGGACCATTTACCTAAGGGTGACACCACCCACAGTGGGCTGGGGGCTGGGCCTTTCCCTGTCAATCATTCATCAAGAAAATGTTCCACAGACTTGCCAAAAGGCCAATCTGATGGAGACATTTTCTCAATTGTGGTTCCCTCTTCACAGATGACTCTAGGTTGCCAAAAATCTAACCAGTATGAGGGAGTTCACTGTCTCTTTGGGAGGGGTATTTTGTTCTTGTTTTGTTTGCATTGTTTTCGTCTGGGGAAGAAGGAGAAGTTGGTGGGGAGTGGAAGTCTATTACTGGAGAATTATTGGGGAAACTTTACTGAATATATGTGATGGCGTTCTGCACAGAAATTTGAAGCACTTGAAAAATAATGCGCTTGAAAAATAATGTTGGAAAGCCAGGCAGTGGTGGCACAAGCCTTTAATCCCAGCACTCGGGAGGCAGAGGCAAGTGGATCTCTGTGAGTTCGAGACCAGCCTGGTCTACAGAGTGAGTTCCAGGACAGGCTCCAAAGCTACACAGAGAAACCCTGTCTTGAAAAGAAAAAGAAAAGAAAAGAAAAGAAAAAAGAATGTTGGAAATATAGTGCCAAATTTAAAAAGTAAAATTGTAGCATGAATCTTAAGTGCTCTTATTAAGAAAAACAAACCTGAAGCCAGGTATTGGGTGAATGCTGGAAGATCAGAGAAACAGAACAAACCATAGCCTCACCTCACCAATTCCTCAGCTGATTCTGTCTCCTCAGACTGGAAGCCTCTGAGTCCTCATCCAGAATGAATCCCAGCTGAATTGCTACTCAAAAGCCTAAAAGCTTAACCAGGCTAGTTTCTGGTTTTCACATCTTTTATACCTTTCTGCTTCCTGCCATCACTTCCTGGGATTAAAGGCTCTTGTTACCATACCTGGCTGTTTCCAGTGTGGCCTTGAACTCACAGAAATCCAGATGGATCTCTGCCTCCCAAGTGACAGGATTAAAGGTGTGAAATGCCACCATTTTCTGGCCTCTATGTCTAGTGGCTGTTCTGTTCTCTGACCACAGATAAGTTTATTAGGATGCACAGTATATTGGGGAACATAATATCGCTACATAAAATGTATGCTGTAATGCCATTTTTGTCAAATAAGAAAAATTCCCTTAAAATAATAACCCATATTTTATACATATCCATGCAAAAATGATACAAATGGTACATGTGAGAAATGATTGCCAATGAGCATGGAAGGAGGTGACTAAAACACTAATGTGGGGGCCAGACTAGAGAAAGGAAATGTCAGATTTCCTTCTAGACAGATAGGATCATTTACAACGCTGCTTATAACATGAGTGAGCCCTCACCATTTTCTGTAATATTTCCATCAACCAACATTACCGACCTTAGGAAGAATTTCCGCAAGCTGATGGCTACGATCAGACTTAAGTTCTGTCCGTCTTAATTCAGTTTACCTTTCTCCATCATTGTGCTGCTATATAGTATGACCTCTTCCATAACTCAGGTTAGTTGGCATGGCTAGAAAGACACCTGGTGCTTCCGAAGCTTATCGGCTCCATCGGCACAGTCTGTTCGCAGAATGTTTTCATCTACCCGAAAGCACAAGGGACCACACGAGCCACAATGAAAATGAATGTGGGTCCCATGCTCCCATCGAACCCTTCCTCCAGTTTGAAAGTCTCCAGTGTCCCAGTGACCCCATGATCTTCCCAGGGCAGGTATCTTTCCCCCCCCCCCCGCTGCACGCTCAACTTATTTGAAACTCTGTTTCAACCTCACTCACACTTTAGTACATCCAAAGATGTATTCTTTCTTCACTGAGCACCTCGGCGCTATGGAGTTGTCTCCGGGAGCCTCTTTTTGTTTAAGTAGGCTTTTTTTTTTCTTCTTGAGCCTCCCTCCACACCCCTCCTTTTTTCGTTTCTTTTCTTGGAAGAATTTGATCTTTTGCCAAAAACAAATGAAACGCTGGCTCCAAGTTCAAGTCAGAATTTACTAGCTGATAAATTGGAAATGGAGAGTGTGGGCTGGGAGAACGGAGAGAAAGTGTGGAGAGGGAGGGAGGCTTTCATTTGGGGCAAGTTCAAACTTGGACTCAGGAGCTATTAAAATGACTGCTCTGTGCTGAGTCACGTGGAGGAGGAGGAGGTCAGGGGATGAGGCTGGCTCCCTGCCAGCCACACGCTCTGCCCAGGTTGATGAAGAGCCTGCAAAGGAACTATGGCAGGGTTATAATTTCAGTGTTTTAAATATAACATTAGACACCACGTGCCTGACAGAGAACGAGCAAGTAAAAAAAAAAAACCTAGATCTCTGCGTTCATCAGACTAGTGCCTGAACATACGTGTTTCTGGGAGCTGACTCCCACTCAGCTCTTAGCCCAACTTCACCTGCTCCGACCCTGCCTACCATTCTCCAGTCCTCCTGCAATTGAGTCTCTCCAGATGTCTCCAGTTAATAACGGAGTGAGGTGGAGCCTTGGGGAAAACATCAGAACTGAGACATTAGGTTTTCCTAACATGGGATGATGGTGATATTAATTCAAGTAAACTCGGAAGCAGTCTTAGGAGATAAGTGATGTTATGTTCACGTTCACAGGGAAGGAAATGAAGTGCTGTGACTTCAGCGACTTCTCCCTGCTGACCAAGCTAGAAAACGCAGGGCCAAGATGTGAATCTAAGAGGTGTGCTCTGTTCCCCCTAGTCTTGACAGTGACTGTTGCTCCCAAGCACCGGTATCTCACCATACCTCAGAAGAGAAGTACACCTTCAGGCTTCACAGCCTTGATACTAGATGTTGTCTTCTACAGCAAGAAAAGGCAGCCAGGGTAGTTCATTGTGACCCTCCAGTCCCTCTCATACCATTTCCTTATTGGAATCCTGGTTCTTCGACCATTTTGACATTCAGATCGCTGTTCTGTTTTTCTCACCACATTTTTACTGTGAACAATTTAAACACACAGACTTGCTGTAAGAATGTGGGTGAGCCTGCATGTGCTCATCACGAGATTCATCAGCTAAGATTGGTTCGGTCGTTTCTATCCATTTCTCCATACCCTTATTCATCTACCAAATCCATCTTGCCCTACGCGTATCAAAGTTAGTTGCACACATTAGCACATGATATATCTCAACACTTCTGTTTCCTTCTGGTTTTGGATGCACAAAATAAGCATCGTGCCTAACAATTACCAAGGGCTTATAGTCAAGTGCTATGCCCAGTGCTTTCTGGGTGCCACATAACTTGGTCCTGATGGAACTCTTATGTGATCTCTGCAGCTACTACCTTCATCTTGCAGGCAAGAATACTGCATTCCAGAGGACACAGGCCAGGTTAATATTTGCTTGTTAAGTATTCCAATGGACTTGGCATGCATGAACTCTTCTCATCCATTATCTCTTCTGATACCTCCTAAGGCCAGTACTGTTGCAGGTGAGGGAACAGAGACTTAGAGAGAATGGCCCACCACACAATAACCACAAGGACTTGAGTAAATTGCGGATGTACAGCTCCACTCTGCTCAGCCTCTCCATCGGCTCACATCTCCAATGCAGCATTCCTTTTTGCTACCATATTCTCACTGTTTGCCTCTACTTACATTTCAAGTCTCAAGAGCAGGTGTCGTGAGTGTGAAAATCCCAGGCCAAAGTGTTCCAGTTGCCAAGAAAATTGAGAACAGATACTGTTAGTCAGCTTTTCATTGCTATAACAAAGAAATACCCGATATGAACAGCCTATGAATGGCTCCTTTATGCTCACGGTTCCAGAGATTTCAGTTCACGGTCACTTGGCTAGTTTTTTGGGGGCCTATAAAACACCAAACTTACACAACAGTGCCACTGCAGTCCTTGTCGTCAAGTGAAGGCTCACACAAGATGCCCAGGACAGTGGATGCCCTATTTCTCCTGGGCTGTATCACAATATAACAAAGGGAACAATGTAGGATTTGGGGGGTAGGAGGGAGGACCACTTGTGTCCCACTCACCCCAACATGGGCCATGGCCTATTCACGGTTGTTTATTGTTTGTTATCTCATTGGATCCCTATAGCAACATATCTGAGAGCTATCTGTCAGTGTCCTCAGTGTTTCAGATGAAGAGACAGACCCCAGAAGCTTAATGATAAATTCAATGAACTCAAGGTCACTCTACCCCAGAGAGAAAGAATGGCTGGGTCCAAATCCAGTGTCGTTAGTGGGGTTGAGAGAGCAAGGGTAGACACAGAATTTCAGATTTGTTTGTTTTGTTTTGTTTTCCCAGTCTGGTGCTGTATTAACTGGTGTGCCAGGGTTAGTGAGTAACGACATCTAGGGAGTCTGAGAAATTAGCCAAGCCTAACACTGGGAGAGCTTAGCCACTTGCTAAATGGCCTTTGCTCCAGAGAGTCTTTTGATACAGCTCTGTGGTTCCAAGCCCAGGCCCAGGTTGACACTGTCTGGATCTGAAGCGCAGCCAACCACCTATTGGCTGTATGACTTGGAGACTGTGGCAACCTCTCTGTGCTCCAGTTTCCCTCCCTTGCAGAACAGAGAGGATTGTACTCATGCACGAAACAGTTGCTAAGGACCAAGTGGTATTTTCTAGAGAAAACCTTCAACTAGCACAGTACTTAACAATTGTCTGATAAAAGTATCCTAACCTTCATCTCTGTGATGGGACTTGGGTATACACTGAGATATTCGGATGACTTCAGATGAGAGGGTTTATTACAAACACAGGGTTTTCAGGATGTCCAGAAACTCTCCACTATGTAGTGGAGTGTCCCAGATCAGGAAAAGCATGCCTTACTTTAGACTCTTGCTTCCAGGACACAGGACTAGCCTGGGACGTGAGTGCTTCACTGTGGAGGAGGAATTCTTTACTCCACCCCTTCATTTTCTTCTTCCTTTCTTTTCTTCACTTTGTAAGTAGGAGATAAGAATACATCATATTCCTATTGCCTATTCCCTGTAGGTAATCACTCTCATTTGGGCTTAATTTATATTCATCTTTTGTTTTGTATGTGTTCTTTAAAAACATGTGTTTTCTAATATATATATTTTCTATAAGAAAAAGGAAATTTTATGTATCTTTATACTTCTTAATTCTTATTTTGTTAAAACAGGGTCTTACTATGTAATCCTGGTTGACCTAAACTCACTCTGTAGGCTTGGTTAACCTTATATTCATAGATATCCATCCACCTGCTTCTGTCTCCTGGTTGCTGGAATTAAAGTTATGTACCACCATGCTTATCTTTGTGACTTAATTCTTCTATAGCACTGTTTGTAAATGTGTCTAAGTTACTGGGTGTTTATCCAGGTTCCCTGTTCTTTCTCTTGCACAGTTCATGTGATGTGTTACTCTCATGATGCTACCTACCTAATTTGCATTGGTAGATTTCCATATCACCCTCAAGTTCCTACTACTATGAACACAATGAACATATCCTAACATGTTCCCTCTGGACTTTGCTGAGATGTTCTTGGGATGCCTATGTGGGATCCATGTTAATTTGTCTGAGTAGTGTCAAATTGCTCGCTAGCAAGCCTGTTACTGTCAACCCTCCAAGCAGCCGTGCATAAATCCCAACTCCACATCACACTTGCAGCATGCTGCTGTTGCTGTTGCTGCTTCCAGACTTTGATAGAATTGCCATTTACTCATTTTTCCATCATAGTCATTCCAGATTTTTCTGTGGCTCCTTCTGCTTTGGCTTCTCACCTATGTTTTATGGTGTCTGTTTGTCCTTCCCACTCTTTTAAATCTCTTCTGCCCTCTAAGGATTTCCTTAATAACCATCGTTTCTATTGCTTTCTGAAGAAGAGTATCCATGGACTCCCTTGTTTTTCTATTTTCTCTGTACATGTTGTAACTGTCTCCATTGGTTATTTTCCAGACCAATGTACTTCAATGAGGCAGAGTTTTTGCCTCACAGTCTTTGGTGATGATATCTACACATGGGCAGAAAAATGTCTCCAGGGTCACATGGTATTAATCACACTGTCCCTGAGGAACAAGTACCTGCTAAGGACTCTTGCCATGAAATGCATTCAGAGTTTCACAGATGGCCCAGGATGCACATCTATTCAGTATTCTATTAAATTAACCAAAATTTGCCTGTTTTGATGCAACGTGGCTGAAATTACTCAGTGGGAACAGTAATCCCGAGGGTTCTCCCACAGTGGACATAGAAATAATCTGCTAGTTGAGCAGCATTTGTCTCTGGCCTCTCGTTTCTTTCCTGCCTTACTTCTACCAATGCACACAGGTGGTACTGGGGAAATCCTATCTCAAGGCACAGGATCTGTATTTCCCTCGCTGCATCATCCTTCCCTGGCTCTCTCTCCGCCCGATGGAAGCAGTTTCTTTCTTTTCACTTTGACTGTAACTTTTCTAGAAGGCTCTTCACTGTCCTCCATTCTGAAACAGATTCCCCCTGGCAAAGTCTCCAATCTTCCGTCATCACACACTCCACTTTATTGTAATTATTGTTTTGCTCTACAAGATACAAGCAACCTAAGGTACAGCTGCACCTGTCCTGTTCACCTGTCTTGCTGAGTGATGGACAAGCTGTGCTTCGAGGAGGCCAAGTCTAAATCAGTCCAGTTACAAGGACCAAGGGAAAGCATAGTTCTTGCATCACCTACATCACAGAGCTTGATATATATGAAAATAATTGTTTTTAAAATTATAAGGTTCTAAAAGTTACATTAAAAGCATTAGATGGATCTTTGGATAGCATTATGCCTCTTAAAAGAGATTTAAAGGCCAACTGTTTGAATAAGGATAAAATAATTCTCAGATCCTAAGATAACGTCTTAAATCTAAAATTGTCATCAACAGAATGCTGGTAATGGAAGGGAGCCTGGAAATTGTTCTGTCTAGATATTTTGTTTGATTTAAAATAGAACTTGACTAGGAATTGGTATAACTAGTTCGAATTACTAAACTATAGCCTAAAAAGACTCAAAGAAACTTTGTTATCAGTGGATGGAGGGTAAGGAGGTCTAGATGTGTCCATGTTTTTTGATCTCCTTTCCAAAGAGTTGAAAATAAGGGCTCATGAGATTGATGACTTTGTGTTGATCCCCATTTCAGTGCTCTGTGAGCCTTTTCTTGTCTGGGCAATATGGCAGCCTTTAAGGAAATGTTCATCACACCTGGTACAGAAGAGGAGGCGCCACCCCATGCAATAAGATCACCACAGGAGGTTTCAGAAAAGTTTTATGGCATGTGTTATCAGCATTCTGGGAAAGTCTCTGGTTGAGGAACTTGCCCTTGTAGACATCTTGAAAGACAAGCTCAAAGGAGAATGATGAATCCGCAGCACAGGAGCTTATCTCTTCAGACTCCTAAAACTGTGGTGGATAAAGATTACTCTGTGAGAATCAACTAACCTGGGCTCGCAGGGGCTCACAGAGACTGAACCAACAATCAGGGAGCCTGCATGGGTCTGACCCTCTAGGTCTAGGCACTCTGCTTATATGTGATGGCTGTGTAGGATGGGCTTCTTGTGAGACTCCTAGCGGTAGGAGCAGGGGCTCTCTGACTCTTTTGACTGCTCTTGGGACCCTTGTCCTCCTACTGGGTTGTGTTGTCCAGTGTTAATATGAGGAGTGGATAGGGGTGGGCTGGGAGGGCCAGAAGGAGGGGAATCTGTTCAGGATGTCATATATGAGAGATAGATGATAGATAGATAGATAGATAGATAGATAGATAGATAGATAGATAGACAGATAATAGACAGATAAACAGATAGACAGGCAGATAGATAGATAGATAGATAGATAGATAGATAGATAGATAGATAGATAGATAGATAGACAGATGATAGATAGATAGATAGATAGATAGATAGATAGATAGATAGATAGATAGATAGATAGATAGATAAATAGATAAAATTGCTCTGTAATCGCCAATTCTAAGACTGTAGTGGTGATTGCAGGAGTCCGCCGCCATCAGGAGAAGGGTCAACTCAGCTTGGTGCCATGTGTTCATGTTCCTATTTCCACAGAGCACCAAGTACAGCTGTGACTGCACCAGCACTGTGGTTTCTAACCCGGTGGATCTCCATACCTGTGTTACCTGGCAACTAAATGGGCCACCCGTGCACCGCATGCTCAGCTGTGTTGGCAGTCTGGGTTTGTTAGGTTTTGCCGTGTGAGGGCAGAAAGTTAGCATTCATCTCCGCGGCTGTCAGGGGTGGGCTTGGGGAGTACATGCTGACTCCAGCGTGGCTGTGTGGAGTGGGGTGACCATGGCAGGCATTTCCTCTCCAGGGATTGAATCCAAAAGTGGGAACAGATTACGACAGAACTAGAAGGAAGGGGATATAATATGTGGTGGTGGGAAGCACCTTTGAAGCCATTAAGCTAAAAGGAGACATCACTGGACTATTGCATCAAGTGTGGCTGCCCTCACTGAATCCAGTTGAAAAAACGATCTGAGATTCACCCTGTGTCTATGATGGTGAAGGGAATATATAACGCTGAGAACAAAATCTTCCTCAGTCTCCCTGCATCCTTAATGTTCAGAGATTACCCAGCATCATCAACCAGAAGCCGAAGGCTGACAAGGTTGCTCAGCTCAGGAAACGTGCAGAAACCCTGGGGAATGTCCAGAAGGATCTACAAGGCCTGTGACTGCCGAGTTCTAGGTTGTAAATCCCAAACCTACAATGTGATTAACCATGAACCTTTAGTCTTTAACTTGTATATAGGTCACAGTTTGTTTCTTCTCTGACATGTGATATGAGCTCACAGATCAAAGTCCAGGCTTGTTGCATGCTTGCACTATGAGCTTTGGAACAAATAAAGTTAGCTATTGCCAGTGTGGGAAAAGAAAAAAAGAAGAGAAGGGCTTACATAGCAAGAGAGCTTGATTTAAAGTGAAGTACTAGGACTTACCAGAAAGGGATCCATTGTCAAGGTCCGCAGCAAACCACATGGGTGAGGGTACTCGAAGGAGCTCAATTATTGTTTGGAGCTTCCTTTAAAGCCCTGCTAGCGAAGGAGAATTTTCATTACTAATGCATATAGTAAGGGCGGGCTTTTGTTTTGTTTTGACTCATGTGTTAAGTCATATAACCATTTCTCTATGGCCTCTGTCCCTTCCCAAAATGTATCTGATTTTAGTCATATGCAGTATACATATCATACACTTGTATAATTATACATAGGCACAAGATGTAAACAGGAGATTCTCCCAAAAAAAGCTTACTAGAGAACACAATTTTGCCTTGCCATGCATACACACACACACACACACACACACACACACACACACACACACACACACACACTGATCAAACCAGATCAGCTTTTCGAGTCTTTGTATCTGGAAATATTCGAATAGAAATTGTTTATTTGATTGTTGTTAGAGGCAAAGAAACTTATGCTATTATCCAGAGAGGGGTATACATGTAGCCTGATACAGGTAGGGTTCGGAGTTGCTAGGTGTATTGAGAGGGGCACGATATGCATAGTACAGAACGTAAGGAACTAGGCTACCAAGACAGTTTTAAGAGTGAAGGGGCATGCAGAACCCAAACCAACTAGGAGTCCATGGAACTAGACTGCCTCCTAAACTTGCCTGCCTTGGGTCTCCTTGAGTCCTGCCCTTCACATCCCCTGAGGCATGTAGCCTTGTGGGTAGAAGCAATCTCACTGCACGTGCTCTCTGAATTCACCCAGCTGCCAAGCAGCCTCCTCCTTGGCTGTTGCCAAGCTGACCTTTGAGTCCAGCTTCCCACAAGCCATTATTTCATAGAAACATCGAATCATCAAATTCTCCAGTGTTTTTGACTTTTTCTTTTCCTCTCTCACTGACCCATTTCTCTTCACTGACCCGTGAAGAAATAACTAAGTAGAGATGGACATACAGGGTCAGAGCCTTTATGCTTTATGATCCAATGCACACTCCGATATATATGCTGGCTATGGGGTTTCTCTGAAGGATTCTAACTCTAGATTTGAGTTCCAAGCCGAATGAAGTCACTCCCCAACACACACACACACACACACACACACACACACACACACACACACACACACACACACAGTTTCCCAGTACGAAGAATTCACTGTATTTACATTTTTTCTAGTTGCTACAGAAATTAGAAACAGTGGCAAAAATAATCCTAAGAAGGGCTCCTTTGTGCCCAGCTGTTCTAAAACAGGATTTTTCATAAGTCTTTACTCTCTGCCCAGAATGAAATCCTGAAGTGCAAAAGTTCACCCCAAGAGATGCCCACTCCTTTTCTTTGGACTTTCCAAGAGGCTCACAAGGCTCCTGTTTTTCGTGGCCCATCTGGCCATAAATTGCAATCCACATTCATTTATGAAAACAAATGACACCAACCTACTCCACGACATTTTGAAATGGGAGAAATAGGCACGGTATTAAAGCAGGAATAAAATGAAAACATTCAGACCCCAGAGCTGCCCTGGCGACAACCCAAACGACACAAGGACTCCGAGTATCCCCAGTTCAATCCATTCTGCTCTTGAGAAGTTACAGAGATGTGGTCACAAAGACATGAAGCGAGGTCTTTGTCATAGTGTGGCAGGAAATTAAACACGTCCAGGATTTCTCTCGGCGTGACGAGAATAGCCGTTCCATCTGCACCCATTTGTGCCAAGGGTGATCAACAGAGCTAGAGAAAAAGGTAGTGGATCATGGAGATTGGGGGGGGGGAGTGTAGCTGATGGCTTAATTAGTTCCCTCCTGGACAGGAATTAATTCATTCCTGGGATTATCGTCTCAGAGTTGAGAGACTCTGTGATTGCAAATAACAGCAAAAAGGGGACGGGGAGTATTAGTTACTTGTTTTGTTGATGGGGGATGAAGTACCTGAAAAAAAAACTTAATAAAGAAAAAGTTGATTTTGGCTCCAAGTTCCTGGGTATAGCCCATCATGATAGGAAAGTCAAGGCAGCCAGAGCTTTAGGTGGCCGGTAGTGTTGCGTCCATTATAATGAAAGATACAACTTACCCTCTGTTAGATTTCTCATTTTTCTTCAGTCCAGGATCCTAGTCCATAGATTGGTACCACCCACGCATAATGTCTCACTTCAATAACCTAATCTAAATAATCCTTCACAGTCAGGCCCAGAAACTTGTTTCCATTGTGATTCGAAATCCCACCAAGTTGTCAGTCAAGATTAAGTCTCTCAGGGTGCTTCACAAACACAAAGATGGAGACATAATTGTAATGCCCTATCGTGGCACCTTCTCTGCCAGCATGAAGCAGACAAGATGCCATCATTATATAATGCCAGTTCAAATAACCTTGGGAAAGACGTGAAGACAGTGGGTTTAACAACATGTCTGTGATCCAAGGCCAGGTAGCTGGGCCTCTCTTGGCCTCTGCTTCTTTGGGGGCTTGGACCTGACACCTCTGGGTGTTTCAGGCATGAATACTAGAAATGAAATATACATGTACACATAAGACTCTCTGGATCTCCGAGAGACAATCAGCATATCTGTAAAATTCACTTGCACTTTAAAAGACTCTATTGAATATAAAATTGTAGATGATGACTGAAAAGGGGCTGTCATCATTACCTTCTAGTTTCTGTCCTACCAAGTCAAAGGACCCAAGAGTCCTAAGACCTATATAAGGATGGAAGGGCAAATCCAACCTATTGATGAAGGATATACCTAACCATTTCTTTTTTTTTTTTTAACGAAGCTGAGGACCGAACCCAGGGCCTTGAGCTTGCTAGGCAAGCGCTCTACCACTGAGCTAAATCCCCAACCCCTAACCATTTCTTAATACCAGAGCATCTAAAAAAATATTGGAGAGTAAGAATTGGATGTTAAAGAATCTGAGGCTTCCTGTTTCACCTGCTCACATCTTCATCTTATGCTGGTTCTTTGATCATCCATCTGCCTCGCTCGCTGCAGCGTAGCTATAGGGAAACAGAGACCTGCCCTGCCTTCAGACACAGTTGGAAAACAGAAAAGATGACCATCCTCCGTCCATGATCTCCAAACCGGGAGATGTGACTCAAAAGAGTTTCCACACAGAGTGTACTGTGAGGTGAAGACACAAGACTATGAGCTGCAATTCCCCCGAGAGAACGTGAAGCCAAGAAGCTAAGAAATGGTACCATGTGTGAACTGTGCACAACACTGAACACTGTCGCTCCACCCACTATTAAATGTGGCTCCGTGAAAGTCAGTTCTTCCCCCTGCTCCAGGGAGCGGCAGGTAAAAGATACAATGGAAGGATTCTGTTCCTTCAGTAGCCGACAGACACATCATGGTACAGAGAAGAGTTCAATTGTCCCATCATCAGGAAGGGTTTCTAACTGGGACAAATGAGGGGAAAAAAACAACCAAAGAAACTTTGGCAAGAACTTTCCTCCAAAAACCAGCACAGCACAATTTGGTTTTGCCTTTAACGAGAGAGATATCCCACACAGGACAGAATTCATTTCTTTCATGACGTATCGATCTGCCTGATCCTATCCAGCCACCTTCTTCGTTGGTGCTGAGGGCCATGAATATTTCCTCTGCTGTAAGGGGCCATGTTCTCCATATGAAGTGAGAGTCTAAGGCCCAGAAGCCGGGTCTTCATCACTGGTGAAAAGCCGAGGCCTGCTCTAGACTTTCCCAAGACTGACTCGAGAGAAACAAGCATGCTGTGAATCATTCAGAATGGAGGGAGGTGATGAAAGGTCCACAGAGCCAAAGTAGAGAGAAGATCCAGGAAAAGATTTCAGAGATAACCAGAACGGTTCCTCAGCCAGGCAGCGTGGGGAGAGGAGGGTAAGGGAGACTCGGCTTCAGCAGATGTTTATTAACTCGCTGTGGAGCTCCAGCCAGCTGTGGCCTACTGAGGAACTTTTTCCATCACAGATCCCTGGCAGTGGAAAAGAATAAAGTTGAAAACGGATGGCACCAGATCGTGGCCATGATTTATCAGTTTAATCTTGTCACCACGAATCAAAGAAACCCACTCAGGAAGGCAATGGCAAAGGCAAAGAAGTGGATTTGATATGAATCAGTGATTTGAGGTCAATCTGGGAAGTTTCGTTGGAATATTAAAAAAAGTAAAACCCAAAAAAGAAAGCAGATCCAGTGGTTTCTCGTGGCAAACGTTCAGGGGGGTAAAAAAACTGAATTTTGGTGAAGGATGGAGCTCAGGGGTAGGACTACATACTTAGCATGTGTGAGGCCCTGGGTCCAATCTCCAGCAACACACGAAACTACTAATTAACCAAGCACAGAGCACTGCATTCTAAGAATGAAAGACTGTAACAGTTTAATCAGGACAGAATCCCAGGACAGCGGTCCTTCCTCAGAGACCGATGGGGCCACTTGTGGAGGTGCTGTGACCCCCACGATTGTGGCTTTTCCAGTCCTTCTGGAAGCAGTGTGCTCAGGAAGACAGACCTCAGGACAGCTTTCCTTTACGTCTACAGATTGCTTCCCTCATGTCCTCGTTTCAGGAACTTTGCACTTTGAACCCTCTGGGGTCTGATCTTTATCTGGATGGTTCCTTTCCATGCTTTTGTTGGTCACTGGACTGTCCCCTTCCGGCAAGTTTTCTTAGGGGGAATCTCATCTCACGGAAAGGCATCTCCTTGAATTTCTGTTTTTCTGTATCTTTACATAATAGCAATACCGACATTATTGAAATCTTGATGTTATCAGATTATGAGCAAAGATCACAAAAAATGGAAAGCAAAAACAAAATAGATAAAAAATGAAGAATTGCTGTGTGACCCTGAGGTCATACTCAGGGGGAGCATATGGCACCCAATGGCTGTGCTATAAAAACAGGGTGGTGCTTTTGAACCCGTCACTCTAGCTTCGTCTCCAAGCAACGTAAAAAGAGAAGAGTGGCCGGGTGGTAGTGGTGCACGCCTTTAATCCCAGCCCTCGGGAGGTAGAGGCAGGCGGATCTCTGTGAGTTCGAGGCCAGCCTGGTCTACAAAGTGAGTTCCAGGAAAGGCGCAAAGCTACACAGAGAAACCCTGTCTCGAAAAAACCAAAAACAAACAAACAAACAAAAAGAACAGTGGGAGACAGCTTGTGTGGTGGGAGCTCAGGCACAAGGACCGAGTTTGAATCCCCGGCAACCACACAAGAAAGTAGGATTTGATCCCAAGGGCCTGTAGCCCTTTTGTCGGGAATGGGGGCTATGGGGAGGTGCCTGGAGCCCACTGGTCAGCCTGCTTAGCTGAAATGGTAAGCTCCCTGTTCAGTGAGAGACCCCATCTCAAGGGAATATGATGGAGAGTGACAGAGGAAGACACCCAACGTCTTCCCTGGCCTTTGTACGAGTACACGTGGGCTCACCCGCACGTGCTCACCCACGTACACACACACACACACACACACACACACACACACACCCTATATACCCAAAACTAAAAGAAGAAACTGAAAAAAAAAACAGTAAATTTAAGCCAAAGTCCATAACAGAAGGAAGTGACAGAAATCAAGAAAAGGGTAAGACTCTACAATAACTCTGTGTGTTATGATGCTACATACACATCATGTTTCCAAAAGCATGTAAAAGATCCACACTCAAGTCCCAGATTTATACACAGTAGATGCACTGTTAAATAGATGCTAGAGGGAAGTAAAAGCTGTAAGACACCCCGATTCTTTTAAAAGGGATAACTGTTTTTTTCTATTATAACCTAAAACACAGCTCAATCTCAAAATAATTAAATTCACCCCCAAAAAAAAGAGCCCACGAGAAATACTGCATCATGTGGGCAGAATCTTCAGTCATCTACCCTCGTTAGGCAATGACATTCTGATGTGCCCACTCCTTTCTCAGTTGTGCCATAGTCCACCCTAGCCCCTGCTCAGAAACACCATTATCTGACTGTGCCATCAAATACCAGCTTATTCTCTGATACACAAAGTGGGACCATAGACTCTTACTCTGCAGCAAAACCCCTGGGCCCTTCCCTCTGTCTGCTTCCACAGCCACTGCAAACACACACACACACACACACACACACACACACACACACACACCTACACTTACACACCAAACACACCTACACTTACACACCACACACACACCTACACTTACACATAGACACCACACACAACCACCTACACATACACACCACACCTACACCTACACACACACACACACACCACACATGCACACATACCACATACACACCTACACATACACACCACACACATGCCTACACATATACACACACCACACGCGCACACATACCACACATGCACACATACCATACGTGTGCACACACACATGCACGGGCACACACACACACATACTATCACGCGTGTGCACACGTGCACACACATGGTCCTCAGAGTGGACTTGGAAGTCGGGAGCTGCCAGGCCTGTGGCCTGGGCAGCTTTCATCTCCCAGGCTGTCTTCAAGCTGCACTTTGATGCTCTGAGCCAAAAGGAGAAAGAAAAGGTGGTTTGTCATACTAAGGTGCCCAGGAAAAAGACACAATCTCCGACCTCTACGCAGATTATTATGGCCAGAAACTTCCAGAGTCGAGTTCACCAGCAACAGTCTCACCCTGCATTCTGACTCATTCAGGTCCCCCTTTGTCCACCCTGAGAATCTGAAGCAGAGGGCTGCTCCTGGTCAGGGTGTGGACAGGAGACTGAGGTGCATGACAGATGTATCTGTCCTGCCTCTTCTACCATGCTTACAGATTCATCTCTCCCCCTCTTCCATGGTCTTACAGATGCATCTGCCCCCCTCTTCCACCAATTTTACAGATGAATCTGTCCTGCCTCTTCTACCATTCTTACAGATGCATCTCTCCCCCTCTTCCACGGTCTTACAGGTGCATCTGTCCGCCTCTTCCACAGTCTTACAGGTGCATCTGTCCGCCTCTTCCACGGTCTTACAGGTGCATCTGTCCGCCTCTTCCACCAGTCTTACAGGAGTCTACTTTATGCTTCTGCTTTGCCCTGTGTGTTGGGGAACATCAAGCTTCATTTCTAATTATTTTTCAATCTTCTTAACAAAATGTATCCGATGTTATTTCTGATTCAAATCTCCAATTGGATTCACTGCAGGGGAACGTCCTGTGCTGTTTGCCTTTCTCACTGTGCCCCATCTCTAGAGTGGAGTGCTGCTGTCCAGAAGCACTTTGGACCCATTCAAGCCACTGTATGCTCTCTGGGTTTTCTAAGTTAAGGGCCTGGACACCTATTGGAACTGTGAGTTTCTCAGGACCACCTTCTTCACAGCAATTCCATCTTCCCCATTCCAAGCATCTGATGTCATTTGCTAGCCTTCGATGTCCCCCAAAGCTTCCGCTTTGAACACTAGGTCCCCAGCAGGTAGCACTATTGGGGGGTATTCTCAAGACTTTGGGAGATGGAGCCTGGCTGGAGGAAGTGGGCCACAGGGTGCAGGCTGTTTTGGGGGTATCATTCCTTGGCTTCTGGTCATATTCTTGGCTTTCTGGTCTGCCATGCTGTAAGCAGTTGTCTATGTTCCCACTGCTGTCCTGTTCTGCTCAGACAACTACACTGAACCCTCAAGAACCATGAGCTAAAATAAATTCTTCCTTTAAGTCTTCTCTTTGGTGTATGTATCAGTTATTCA
Source organism: Peromyscus maniculatus bairdii (assembly GCF_049852395.1). Classification (NCBI taxonomy): domain Eukaryota; kingdom Metazoa; phylum Chordata; class Mammalia; order Rodentia; family Cricetidae; genus Peromyscus; species Peromyscus maniculatus. Next base: position 41,148,292 of record NC_134864.1, on the reverse strand, counting down.
GTCATGGCTACACAAAAGGAACTAGTACGTGAACTTACATGGTCTTAAAAGGCCTAGGACTTCTCCCCGTAACCGCCGGTTTCCATCATTCCCCACCAACCCAAACCACTGGTCTTATTATTTGCCCCAAACTTGCCCCAGTGGGGAAGGTGGGAAAACAAAAACAGAAACGATTAGCCCATATTTCTGAAGCCTCAATAGAAGAAGGACTCACTCACATACAGCATGTTTAGTACCTCGAGACGTGGAACCAGGGACACTGGCTAATTCTATGACATGTCAACGTGGCTCATGTTCTTCATGAAGGATATAATAGAGAGATGCAGATAATGACAGAGGGGAGGACGGGGAGAGCAGAAGGCTAGGCGCCCTTCTCTGTCTCCCTGGACTGATTTGTTGAAAAAGCCAGAGTTCTGAGAAAGTTGAGTCATACCTTCCCTGCTGTGCCCATCACTGGACTCCTTCTGTGGTACCACTGCCAAATATGTGAGCATTTTTGAGAGATGATTGTTTTTTTGTGGAAATATGGCCAAAAGTTTAAGGGAAGTGTAAAAGTTTCTAAAACACTGGGCCTTAAGAAAGGGTGTTACGTGAGTGCAAAGAAATATTTTTAAACAAATCTGGTGCTAATATTCCAGCTATGTTCAAAAGTGATTAACATTATTTAAGAATTAATGAGAAAGATACCGAAGGGCAGCAAAGTGTTTATTGTATGATTTGGACCTATTGACAGAAGGCTAGCCTATTTGTGTAGAAAATTTCCCTCTGGTTTGCCTTTTTCTTCCTTTTTTTGCTTTGTGTGTGTCTATGTCTGTGCATGCCTGTGTGTGTTTCTGTGTGCATGGCCTGGGTTCAGAATTCCATATAGTACTTGGAGACATGTTATCCAAATGTAGGCTCACCCCCTTACAGTGACAGACAGAGGTCTGACACCTCGAACACCTGTGCTTCCTTTTCCTGTCCTTCCTAGGCAGCTGTGCCTCAGTGTGTACCAGTCTTTGCTGAGTAGACTGTGAATGCAGCTCCAAAGACAGTATCAGCATGGTTCCTCCACACCTCCAGGTCCTGGTGTCTTCTTCTCCTGTAAGACCATGTTCTAGTGTGTGCATGGAATTGGATGTTCTTAGCTATCAGACACTATATTGTGTAGCCTGTCATTCCTGTTCTGTTTTCTAAGACAGAGTTACACTATGTGATGTTGGCTGACTCAGAACTCACTACGTAAACCAAGCTTACCTGGAAATCATGTAGACCTACCTACCTGTTGCTGCTTCCTGGATGCTGCAATTAAAGGTATATCCCACCATACCAGGCTCTAAGAACCCTGTCATTCTTAACTTGTTTTTAATATTGAAATTATGTCATGAACTGTAAATTAAATTCCCAAGGTAGCGTTTTCTTTCTTTTTTTTTTTTTTTGGTTTTTCGAGACAGGGTTTCTCTGTGTAGCTTTGTGCCTTTCCTGGAACTCACTTGGTAGCCCAGGCTGGCCTCGAACTCACAGAGATCCGCCTGCCTCTGCCTCCCGAGTGCTGGGATTAAAGGCGTGCGCCACCACCGCCCGGCTCACAGTTTTTTTTTTCTTTTTTTTTTTTTTTTTTTTTTTTGGTAGTAGCGTTTTCTTATTCTGCAAGTTCGTTTCTTGGTGGGCACTACTCTAAGCCCTTTAGAATCCACTGCAGAAGAGAAAGGACAAGAGGGGGAAATAGACAAAGCAAGCAAATGGTTAAGGCATTGGGAGGAGGTCTCTGTATGTCATACTCAGACACAGCATGTCAATTCAAAGGACCTTGAAGAGCGTGATCCAAGCAATTCCTGTCAATTGGCTAGTTGCGGAGTTAGCCTGGGAGCATGGGCACACAACTTATTTGCAATCCCTGAGCTCCACTGAGTGACAGAGCTAGGGCTGGGGCCCATGTGTACTGATATTATTCTTCTCTGAAGTCTAACCACACTCCCCAGATGTTTGCTTACTCTTTGCTGCCAATGAAGAAACAAGTGTTTTGGGTCCATCTGGGATGAGCATGGCAGCCTGGTTAGAGAGTATTCCTACACAGGAAGAACAAGTTTGCCCTCTTACGAGGAAACAAAAGAAAAGGAGGGTGAAAATGACCTGAAAGTAGAATGGGATTATCAGAGAATTGGAGGAAAGATGAGAGAAAATAGAAGAAAGTTGAGTAGGTAGATATTATTAAAGAGGCACATATTAATGAATATAACTACCCCCAATGAATCGCATTAATTTGTACAGTTAATGTGCTTTAGTGGTTATAATAACAAATAAATATTTTTTAAAAAGAATGTGCTCCTCACCCTAATAGCTATATAGTTCAGGATAGATTAGATTAGGTAAGCTCCCGTCTGTGGTAAAGATGCCAGGCGATACCACAGAAGAGCAGAAAGCCTCTTGGGAGAGAGAAGCACTGACCCTACAGGATCCCTTTGTCCATAAGAATGTTTTATCTCTCAAACTTAGATTCTTATCAGATCCCAGCATCAACTCTCAGCCTCAGCTCTGGGAAAAGGAATCTTCCTTAAAGAGGCAGCACTTGACCTTGCTGACTAAGGGCTGGAGAAGTGTTCATACATCATGGAAATTTTCCTAAGGAAAAGGAATGCATTTATCTTAATTCTACGCTTGTGTTTATCCAATGCTTCTCCCGAGAGCCTCTGCTGCTGATAGAAAATAAAGGAAGAAGAGAAATGGTTGGAAGAGGGTCCTGTGCAGGTCCCTGTCCTGGAGTTATTGATGGAAACTCCTCAAATGTCTTGAGAACACTGAATAACTGTCCACTGCCTCACAAAACCATGGTAGTGTGGTTAGGCCTACTCCTGGACTCTTTTCATGGAATCCCAGCTCTTTTCTTCCTTAGAGGTTGGGTGGAATTTCCTTCCTTCCTTAGCGCTTCGGCTAAACTCTCACAGAAACAGGCTGAAGATGACTGATGAGCGAACCAGAGGAAGAAGGAGTTCCTCCAAACAGCAAGAACTGAACTTACTCAATGGGTAGACGTTTGTCAGGGAGGATGTGGAGCATGGCGAAATATTTTTAAGTTGTTATAAATGGCTTAATATCTAGGTCAAGCCATGGGCAGAATAAAATAAAAATAAATACAGTTGAATGAAAGAGATACTGATTTGATCTGTCTTCTCATCTGGGAACACCGTGGGAGGCAGGCTGAAGAGAGATGCTCGCTAATTTGTGTGAGACAAACTTTCTTCAGGCATAGTCCCTCTGGATGGGTGTCATCCCTCTCTTGAACCTCTACCTCTCTTAGTCCCAAACATAATATACTCATGTCCTCAACTTTTTCTGTTGGCATTCATGGGCGGTAGTTTGCTTTCCTCTTCAAGTTCAGACTTTTGAATTTGCCTGAGGTCTTCTGTTATTTTATAACCCATCATGTCTCTCTCATGGCTTGTGTCTGTTCCCCAATCTTGGCCCTCCACCATCAGGCCCCTGCCCGAGGCCCCATGTGGAGTTAGGAAGAAACAGATGCATCTTTAGAGCTTTCAGCTGTCTCCAGCTCCATCCTCTCTCTCTTAGAGGGCTAATGACTCTTACGTCCCATATTCATGTTCAATCTCCAAGTATCTTTTTGGACAAAATAAACCTTTCTCCAGATACAAGACCTAGTCTTCAAAGAGTTTCTATGCCTTCTTCCCTCAGGGTTCTGCCAAAAGAAAAGGATTGGAAGACAATAGCTCAAGCCAAATCATTAGATCCTGAAGCTGACCCTCAATCTGACATGGGATTTTCTATTCCATGGTCTCATTTTTCTTCTCACAGTTATCTTATGAGGAAGCAGAGATATTACAGGTCATGGAGGTTCCAGTAAAGGAGATGACTTTTCCGCCGTGGTGCACACTGCTTCATCTCAGAGCAAAAGCATGAACCCAAGGCTTCCTCTCCCTAATCCTTCTCTCTCATCTCATTTCCTACTACTCTCTATCTCTTCACTGATTTTCATCATTTTCTTTCCTAAAGAATCATTTTCACAAGTTCAGAACTCACTTTCATAAAAACAGAACTCAATTATTCATTAGTGAGAGAAGCGTTAAGCTGTTAAGACTGACTCAAAACAGAATATGAAAAACAGAGGTATGAATACCAAGACAGATACTAATGTTCCCAAGAACTCACTAATAGATACACAGCTGGTTAATAGCCTATAAGAGTCCAAAAAATGTCCGAGTCATTAAAAAAAGACAAGCTGACTCACCAATAAAAAAGGGAGACTCAAATTCATAAAACCAAGAATAAAAGAAGAAATGTTTCAACTAACATTACATAAATAAAAAAGATTTATAATGGTATATTGTGAACAGCTGTGTACCAAAAAAAAATTTAAACAACTTACATGAAATGCATAAATCCCCAGAAAGATTATAAATTACAAATTACAAATACATGCTCAAGAGACAGAAAATAAATAAATCCATGACACAGAATACAGCTCAGTCAGTTAGTTTTAAACTTACCAAGCATTCAAAGAAAAAATTCACATCAATCTTCAACATTTTTTTCCCAAGCAAGGAGAAGAACAAGGAATACTTCTCAATTTGTTATAGGAGGCCTAAATTATTGGGACCTCATACACAAAGACATCATAAGAAAATGACAGACCAACAACCCTTATTTTTAAAAAAAGGAACAAAAATACTTAGCAGTATACTCCCAGACACCAGCAAATGAAACAGTGCATAAGAAGGAGAAGGCACAAAGCTTGAATGGGACTTATCCTAGAAACGCAAGGCTAATTTAAATGCACCATGTTGTAAAATAAAGGAGTAGCATGCTTATCGACATGCATGCAAAAGAAAATTGACAAAACTTCAACACTGTTACATCACAACTAACAAATGGGACTAGAAAGGAACTTTCTCAACCTGGGGAAACCATTTATGAAAAGATCTATACGTTCACGCCATGCTTAATGATAAAAGACTGAATATTTTCCTGTAAGGTTAGTATCAAAACAACCATGTTCATTCTTGCAACTTTTCCTCATCACGGTGGTGAGGAGCTAGCCAGGACAATAGGCAAGAAGAGGAAATGGTTATGAAAATTTTGGAAGTTAAATTAAGGTGTCAGTGTTGCTTACAATGCTACTAAAAAAAATAAGAGATCAAAATGAAGATAATCAAACACTTAGAAATAGATAAACTATAATAAGAGAACTGGAAGACATCATAGTATGCCACTAAGACAGTTTTAAGATCTAAGATGGCAGAATTATTATGAATGTTCACAGGTCAGAAGACTTAAGATTGCTAAGAAAGCCATGCTCCTTAGCTCCATCTATACATTCAAAATTATCCTTATCATGCTGTCAGCTGATATTTAAATTCAGGTAGAAATGCAAAACACTCAGACAACACTAAAAGCAGTTTTGAAAAATATGAGTAATTTTGAGAACTCCCCAATTTCAGAATTTCCCGTAAATGTATAATAATAAAACTGTGTAGTGCTCACATACAAATGCAGAGATCAATGAGATAAAATTGAGACTCAACAAATAAACCCACACATTTATCATCAATTTCCTTCAACAGAGGTGCAGAGCTAATTCAATAGGGAATGAAAAACCCTTCTGGCAGAGAGACAGCTGAGTCTCCACATGCAAAAGAGTGAATTTGAACCTTTGCCAATTAATATACACAAGAATTGTCTTTTTATTGGTTTTTTTAAATGAGCCTCATTGTGTCGTTTTCATTTATACTTTGTTTTGTTGATCACTTCCTGTAGGAAATGTTTCCTTTTTGTTTTTCCTATCAAAGGTAGCTTTGCTTGCAGAGGGCATTCCATAATTTCCCTTCACCTTTGATCTCCAACACCTAATAAGACTTTCATGCAAACATTTTAATCTCCCCTAATGTGGTGGTTTGAATTGAAATGGCCCCCAAAGTCTCATAGATTTGAATGCTTGGTCCCCAGGGAGTGGCCCTATTAGAAAGTGTGCTTTTCTTGGGGTAGGTGTGGTCTTGTCAGAAGAAGTGTGTCCCTGGTGGTTGGCTTTGGGGTTTCAAAAAGCTCAAGACAACCCTTACTTGTCCTGTCTTTCTCTTCCTGTTACTTGCCAATCCAGATGTAGAACTCTCAGCTCCTTCTCCAGCACCATGTCTACCGGCATGCTGCCATGCTTCCTGCCATGATGATAATGAACTCAACCTCTGAACTGTAAGCCAGCCCCAAATTAAATGTTTTCCTTTCTAAGAGTTGCCATGGTCTTTGTTTCTCTTCATGGCAATAGAATATTGAATAAGATACCTACCTGGTTAATTTTTATTTACACAAAGCCACCTCCCACACCCACTTCTGGAACTTCACAACCTGGAGCTAGGAATCTTTTTCTCCCTTTCCTTCAATTTCTTTGCTCTGATTCTTTAAAATCTAGCCAATTGAGAAAGGCTGTGAGTTTTGGGGAAAGACACAATGTTGTAGAATATTATTTTAAGATGTGTTACATTTGTTTATGCTGTGGAACATTTGTTTAATGATGCAAAGATGTGTTGCATTCTTTTATGTTGCATTTGTTTAACTCTGTGAAGCTGTGTTACTGTACCTGTCTAAAATACCTGATTGGTCTAATAAAGAGCTGAATGGCCAATAGCAAGGCAGGAGAAAGGATAGGCCGGGCTGGCATGAAAAGAGAAGAAATAGAAAGAGAAATCTGGGAGGAGAAAGAAAAAAGAGCGAGTGAACAAGGAGAGGAAGACGCTAGGGACCAGCCACACAGCCACATGCCCCCCCCCCAGGAGTAAGAGTGAAAGTAAGATATACAGAAGTAAGAAAAGGAAAAAGCCCAGAGACAAAAGGTAGATGGGATAATTTAAGAAAAGACAAGCCAAGCTAAGGCCGGGCATTTATAAGAAAGAATAAGTGTGTGATTTAGCTGGGTGGTGGGGGCCCCCAAAAGACCAAAGAGCAAAAGAGTAGAAACAACAACAACAACATCATGACATGTGTTAAACTAAAAACCAAATGCACTTCCTGCACCAGTCTGCTTTCTAGGCCAGCTTGGGTTCCGGAGCATCCTATTGATAAGAAGGAATTGCCCTGCGGCGCTGCTTTCACTTTGTCCCCATGCTCCCGTGCGCTTCTGCATACCTGTGTTTATTCCATGTTGCTTCCTAACACCCCTACACTTCTGTTTCACGTCCCCTTGCCCTCCTCCAGCTCCCCCATCCCACCCCACCCACGTGCATTTCCAAACACAAAAAAAGACTCCGATCTAAATGTAAGAGCGGACACACAAAAACTCACAAAAGAAAACATAGTTTATGTTTTTTTAAGCAACAAGTTCTTTGATGATTTCCTTTCATGTTTCCTTTGAAAGCATAAGCAACAAATGAATACATGTATATATGTACACTTATACATATAAATGTGTATATGTAAAACTGAAAACTTGGTTCTCAAATAATAGGATCCACAAAGATGGGTTTCATAATAGCAGTAAATAACTATAAACCATTTATTTATTTAAGGGTTTCTTCCCAGAATATATATAAAGAATTCTTAAGATGCAAAAATAAGAGAAACATTTTTAACCATAAAAGAATGTGTTGTTCTAAAAAAAAATGCAAAAATGGTCAATTAAACATATGCGAAAATGTTCAGTGTTGTTAGCTATTAAGAAAATGCAAATTGAGACCATACCAAGACATCTTCCACACCCGCTGAAATGGCTTTCTTTTCTACAGGGTAGAATTCAGTTATGTGCCCGTGAAGAGTATTCTTTGTATTTCTTTGGGAAAGATCATTTGTCTCACCATGAGTTGAATTCTAACACGAGAGAACTACCAAGTAACTGAAGCAATAGCAGTTCCATCAGAGAGAACAATGAGGTAATTCCCAGATGATTTCCAGGTTCTAGCGGTCCTTTGAAAGGATGGCTTCATTCACGTGTGCAGGTTTTGGGATTTCTTCCTAATTCAAGCATGTTTTTACCCTATCATCCTGCTGCTTCTCCCCATCTCAGTCTTCCTTTTTTATTTTTATTTATTTCTATCATCCTCACAAAATAACTTCCCTGTTAGGGTTCTAATATGAAATATCCTCCAAAGGTTCGTATGCTTGAACCCTCGCTCCCAGTTAGTTGGCACTCTTTTTGAAGATGGTGGAATTTCTAGGGTAAGTGGTCTAGCTGGTAGAGATGGGCCACCATGGGCTAGGCTTCAAGGTCAATCTGCTTCTGGTTTCAGATGCTGTCTGCTTCCTGGTCTGCCTCCACATGAGGAGTTCTGACACAAGCTCTGGGCACATGGTGTTGCTGCCCCATGTCTTCACCACCATGATGGACCATAGATATGAAATTGTGAGTCAAGATCTATTCCTCTCACATTTCTTCTATCGGTTATCATTTCATCACAGCAATGTGAAAATTAGAAAACTAGCTGTTTCTCAACACACATATATGTTATCTATTGCTAGTTAACAAATCATCCTGAAAATCTGTGGCTTTAAACTATATATATATATAGTATATATATATATAGTATATATATATGATTATCTCAGTTTTTCTAGCTCAGGGACCCGGAGTCAGTTTACCTGGGTGGCCTGGTCCAGGTCCTCATTCCACTGTGGTAAGCTCAGGATGTTGGCAGGAGTTGCAGCCATTTGACAGCTGGACTGGAGCTGGGCGTCTGTTTCCTGAATGGCTCCATTCCACAGGGTTGGCAAGAGTTCCCTACTATTGCCACATGAGCCTCTTTATAAACTGCTTGTGTATTCTCGACATAAGAGCTGACTTGCCCTACAACAAACAACCCAAGAAGAAGAGGTGGGAGATGGCTCTTGAATCACCTGGCTTCTCATTCTTCCTTCTTGTAGAAATCACTAAACCCAGGCACGGCACTCCAGGGGACAGAGGTTAGGACTTACTTTTCAAAGGGAAAGTTAAAAAAATTCTTGGGAAGCCCATTTTAGAGCCTGACAACACACTCCGCATACACAAGTCCTCTTCTCTGGTACGCTATTGCCTTGCTCAATTTGTGTTTTGTATACAACATTATTATCATTCTATCTACTTGCCAATCTTATGACTTAAGACCTATGACAAAGGGTCCATTGCATTTTTCATATTAAATACTCTACACCTAGAATAGTGACAGGTTTATTTTGGCTCAATGACCACCTACCCACCTTCCTGATTAGATAAATGTGATGGAGGTGACAAGTCCCAGGAGCACAGCCAGGCATGGAAACCAGTTACAACGTTTCCAAACTTAATTTATTTCTCACAATTTTATCTTAAAGGAATTCCAATGGTTTAATGGTAAGTCATCATGTGATTCTAGCTGAGGAAACAGGGGCCTTCACAGTCCAGCAAACAAACTCACTCCAGTGGAGGAGGACTCTCTTACTTCTTAGGCTCACACAAACTCTGCTAACCAAAAGTTAGGGACATCTTCCCTTGTTCCACACGGAAATAAGCTAACAACAACAGCAGAATCTCACCTCTCCTCCTCTCAAGAGTCAGCATGGGGCTCTGGGTAGTGGCCTATGTCTATCACCCTCACAGCTCCTCAAGGTCACAAAACATCGGAGTGGCCCAGAGCCAAAGTCTAATGCAAGCACTTTATCTGAGGTTAAGAAGACAAGACCCCACACGATACCTTGCTGATTTCCTCTTATTTATTTGGGATTTAGCAGCATTTTTAAAGCTACATGTTGATGTTCCTTGGCTCTGGAGAATAAGGAAATCCGAATGCAATTAGAAAGCTAATAGCAATGGAAAGTACACAGGATTGGGAAGCCAAAATACATTACTAATTTGCAGAAAGCCTGGTTTTTCCATACCTATAAAAAGGCAGAGTCATACTGATGATGGTAGAGATAACTCCAAATTCCTATTTTGATTGGACTGTGTTAGAAAGCGCAGAGATATCTTAACATCTCTTGAAGAGTCTTTGCCAACTTCTTACCAGAAATGTCAGCGAGCATTGTCACGAGTATTGCATCTCTCTCTCTCTCTCTCTCTCTCTCTCTCTCTCTCTCTCTCTCTCTCTCTCCCTCCCTCCCTCTCTCCCTCCCCCCCTCTTTCTCTCTGCTCTTAGTCCAGGACAACAGGATGGGGACATTGCATGAAAGAAACACCAAACAAAACAACAGCAACAAAACCTGGAAGTATTGATGACAAACCTCCCACTTTAGTACCACAGGAAGCAAGAAACAACTTCAGTAGACAAGCTGCTCCTAGCTCTTTCTTTTCTCTGGGCCACTGTGAGGTCAAGAGCAGCAACTTCTCACACATCAGGCAATGCCATTCCAGGGGCATGTTCAGTCCACCAGCTCATAGCAGGTGTACCATCTGACTTTTCTTCTTGCTGCCCTTCAGCAAGGCTCCAAAATCAAGGACAAAGGAGCCTTGGTCTTTAGGGAGCAGGGGAGCCTCAGGAGCAACCTCATTAACTCCCTTGACCTGTCTGCTGGGACAGACCATGGTGAGGACAGAACATGGACAGAACTCACTATTTTCCCTCTAGTTAATTTTCAGAGGGAACAAACATCTGGGGATTGACCAGCTGTGTGCCTGCCTCTGCAGCAACAGAGCAGATAAGGTAGCTGTGGTAATAAAGAGGAACACACTGTTGAGACCTGCCTCCAGGCAGCTAGCTCCCTCCACTACCATGATGGCAGAAGTGCAGGATGGGAGCCTGTCTCCCTCAGGAATTTCTGGGAAGTCATCCTCACTATAGGTTCGGTTCTGAGGACTGTCAGAATCTAAACAAAACTCTTTTGCCCTACTGAAGGAGGATGAGCTTAAAACACTGGTGACAGAAAGCTTTTTATTTGAGGGACTGTGATCTATATAAGCTGAGACATATTAATTATAAATATTCTATATAATCCTAGATCAGAACCAAAGAAGACTCAGCACCACAGTTCAAGACCTCCCTTGTTTTAGACAAAGAAAAAGCACTTGGAGGTGAACGAATGCATTCACCACAGCAAGAGCACACAGCGGTTCTGAGCACTGGTTATACCACTGGCAGGGTGAAGGAGCCTGGAGAATGGAAGAACACAGCCAAGATCATCGGATTACTGGAAACTGATCAACTTAAGGGGCTTTAGTGACTATTAAATGTCAGGGGCAGGGGTTTGTGATAAAGTAGAGTCCAGGAGGTTCTCACGACTGGTATATTTTTATGTCATTTATCAAAATGACACTGGGGAGGGAATAGGTTAACAGTTTGAGACTCCATATCTCATTTCTGAGAGAAATTCAATTACAATGTCCAGTGAGTAACTAAGCATGTTTCTTAGGGGAAAAGGCTTAAAACAATACGTAGTGACTGTCAAAGTCCTGCGGTGGATAAAGCCTTACAGGAAGAAATTGTAAAAAAGTGAAAATGAACTGGGGATCTGAAGGGGAGCAAAGAGGTTAGGGTCAACTTCCAGCAGGCTCTAGCCAAGGGAAGCCCACTCCGGGATTCAGAGATGAGGAAGCTTATCTAAGTGTTAGCTTAGCTACACACTACAGAACATAACTCTTCCCTAGTCAGAAGAAGGCAGGAACATCTCCAGTCCTCTCGCTTAGTATTGCTCTCCTCAGTCCCCAGGGTGAGGCTTTGAGATTCCAGAAGCCAGTGTTCTCAGCTGGAACCCACGGTAGATGCCTCTAGAATCAAACTCCACTCAGCTTCCCCGTATATTCCATCCACCCCAGTTTTTGTGTCCCATACCAAGAATCTAACACGCAAATATGTCTCTTCAGGCTGGCAGATGACCTGGCATTTATTAAGCCACAGCTACCTGAAGACCTTCTGCTGCTTATAGAAGTTTTGATAGAACCTTGCAGAAATGTGAGGTGAAGAGAAAACACAGGAAAGTGTAGGGACATGAGTAGACACCATTGTGCTTTCGAGCATCCGTTTCTTTCCAAACTTAACAAAGCATCATTGGAAAATAGGCAGTGTTCTTCTGCTTCATGCCTCAGCTCAATCAATCTTGGGAAAATGTGTCCTTTCCCAAGAAATGTCGAATCTCTTAGAGAAGGCAAGCATGAACAGTGAAATAAACAGGTCAGGACATCAGATGAGCTCTGCAAACTGAAGGACCAAGAGTCAGAGGAAGAGGAAAGAAGACTGGGGTGAAAGTTAATGAGATCTGAGCTTTAAACTCAGTCCTGCCTCTAGTGTCAGGTAACCCCATTGAAGAAAAGTTTCCTAAGCAAAATATTGGCCAAACCTGTGTCAGACACCAGCAGCAAGGAATACACCATCCCTAATGAAGTAAAACCCCTGGATGACAGAAATAAAAATGCAGAGTTGCTGTGGAATAATGCTTTTGTACACTGGTTTAATAAAACACTGATTGGCCAGTAGCCAGGCAGGAAGTATAGGCAGGATAAGCAGACAAAGAGAATTCTGGGAAGAGGAAGGCTGAGTGAGGAGGTGTCAGCCCACCGTCCAGAGAGCAGCATGTAATGGCACACAGGTAAAGCCACAGAAAACGTAGCGACATATAGATGAACAGAAATGGGCTGAGTTTAAGTGCAAGTGCTAGTCAGTAGTAAGCCTGAGCTAATGGCTGAGCAGTTTTAATTAATATAAGCCTCTGTGTGTTTACTTGGGTCTGAGCAGCTGCAGGCCGGGAGGGACGCAGGAAAACTTTGAGATACAGAGAATTAACAGAGGGAAAGTGTTGTTGGATGAAGGAGGAGTGAAATTTGAAGGTGAAAATGAATTTTAAGACGCATCATTCATAGGCAATGTCTTATGTAACAGCCCCCCTTGGGCAAAGCACAGAGACAGAAGGAAGATGGTGGAAAAGCCCCAAGCTCTCTTTTTTTACCATCAGACGGAAACACATGGACAGGAAGAGGCCCTAGAGCTGGAGATGTGAGAAGCAGCTGAGCAAGCAGACCCACCTGTGCACTTAGGCCAAGGGGACCCAGGGGAGGCTCTACCCTATGAAGAGAGGGAAACCGGTCTTTGTAAAAGTCAGATCATGTTCAGTACTGCTGACCGAGCAGAAGGAGGGATGTGAGAACCTGGGAGGCCACTAAGTCAGCTGCCTCCGCCACTCACTTTCTAGGGGGTTTGTTTTCATTGACTTAAGAGAGACTGAGCCAACTGATATCACAAGACTCCAGGCTGTTATGACATTCTGTTCAAAGTTTAACTACATGAGGCAATTCTTACAAGAGGAATACACCACACTGGGAGAAATTGGCAGTGACTGTGTGTGTATGCACATGAGTATCTATTTGTCTGTGTGTTGTATGTGTGTCTACATACACACACATGTAGAGGCCAGAGGTTGATGTCAGGTGTCTTTCTCTACCACTTCCCACCTTACTTTTTGAGACAGGGTCTCTCAATGAACCTCAAGATCACCGATTCAGAAAGACTGGCCCGTTAGCCCCCAAGAATCTGCCTGTCTCTACTTACCCAGTGCTAGGATCACAGGGGTACACCACCACACCCGTCCCTTCACATTTAAGAAAAAATGCCAGCTTTTCTTTGTGTTACTGTGATGCTGGGAAATTGAACGCAGGGCTACACACTTTACTGACAGGACCATTTTCCCAGCTCTCTGTGTTATTTTTTTTAAATTGTATTATAAAATTTTTCCCAACAATTCATATTATTGTTAAGATTGCTTAAGTACAAAAGTCACATCTTTCTAATTTTCCCTGTGTCTAATGTCAAGTAGGATCAGATGTATTCGAGGGTCCTAAAGACAACTGTCACAAAAAACAAGCACAAGAGACTTGGGTATTTAGTAAACAGGTATGAGAGAAAGTATTGAGCTCTTGGATTCTTCACTAGGATGCTATTTCACCCTGGCAGTCCCCAACATCTCTTCCTTTGACTTCCCCAAAGTTTTGGTTCCCCAAAGCATTTTAAGAATGAGCAGCCATTCTTAACATTACCTGTTTTTTTTTAAATTAAAAGTTGTATCAAACAATGCAGAAAATCACCCAAGTATCCATTGATCTCCAGAAGCAGGCACTACCCAACATACCGCCCCTCACTCTGGTTTTCCAACAAGAGTTCCAAGATGGATTGGATGGTGCTCAGTAGTCTTCAGATTATTGCTTTTCTTGCCTAGCCAGCTCCTCAGGAGGCATGGAAAATAAGATTGCAGTCTGGACCTCAGACCTGTACACTGCCAAGGACTCCCCCAGCATCCCAATCCTGCATCCCTCAAAAAGGTCTGCTCTGCCAGGGACCATCTTCTTGGTTTCAGCTCAGTGCCTTGCCTGCTTAGGCAAGGATGCTTACACCAAGGACGACTATCATGCAGTCTCAATGAAGAGGGAGAATCAAACACTTGGTGTTACTTCTTTTCCTCCTGAAACAGTTGACTAGACTCTTAACACTCAGTTTGTAGAACAATTTTACCTGAAGCTATCTGGGAAAACAAAGAAGTATCTGTTCATATTCTACTTTCTTGTTGTGGGATATTTTGATTATACTCTTTTTTTTTTTTTTTTTTTTTTTTTTTTGGTTTTTCGAGACAGGGTTTCTCTGTGTAGCTTTGCGCCTTTCCTGGAGCTCACTTGGTAGCCCAGGCTGGCCTCGAACTCACAGAGATCCACCCGGCTCTGCCTCCCGAGTGCTGGGATTAAAGGCGTGCGCCACCACCGCCCGGCTGATTATACTCTTGACACTCCAGAGACAGCCAATAAAGTTTACTTTGAATCACAGGGCAGAGCTAGCTGTTAGCTCACCAAAATTAACCATAGAGATTTTGGAGGACCAAAGACATACAGAGAGACACAGGAAGTAGTAGGGAGGGGTTTAGAAAGGTTCTTGGCCCTTTTGGATCAAGAAAGGAAAGAGAGAGGTCACTGGCTGCTTCTCTGGTGCTTCTCTGATCAATTCTTACCCCAGTATCTCCCTCCCTCCAAGCTCTCCATGAAGAGTCTGGGATTTCCCATTGCAACCTCCCTGCACCAGCCTCCAGCTGCTGCGCCCTGCCCCAAATATCACAGGCAGCTAGCTAGGAAGCAAAGAGGTTGGGCAGGACTTCCAGAGACAGAGAGGTCTCTTGGAAGAAGAAAGGCTAAGTCACCAGTCAGACAGAGAGGAAACAGGAAGTCCAAGATGGAAGAGAGGTGATGCCGCATGGCAGAACATAGATTAATATAAATGGATTAATTGAAGTTATAAGAGCTAGTTAATACAAGCCTAAGCTAAGGCCATGCTTTCATAATTATTAAGTCTCTGGGTTGTGAGCTGGTGGTCCCAACAAGAAAGTACTCCTATACATGAGTACTAAATAAAGATAAACCTACCTCTGTCCCATATAAAGATAACCATGGTCTCTATACTCCCTGTTATATGGCAGTGGGGTCAAGGATAAAATGATTGGAAAAGTGTGATGGGCTGCTTCCTCTGCTTCCATCATTAACTCATTTGAGAACTCATCTGTAACCCAACTTGTAAGGATTATCTTTCCATGTTGGCAAATTGGGGGTAAAGGCCATGTACCTTATCCAGAGTGAGAAATCCAATCAAGAGAGAAGTTCAAGTCTGACCAACACTGCTGTGTACATTATAAACCATCAAGTCCTCTATAAATGGCTCTTGACTGAGTTTCACGGGTTATTTTTCCATCTAATTTAGGGTACCAAGAGAGAACTCAATGACCCCGGTACCATTTGGATCTAAAGCTCAAAAGTCAATTGCTCCCCCTCCTTTCATTTAATTAAGAAGTAATATTTAGTACATAATTATCCATCAAATGAAAGAAATCTAGAGAGTTGATTCCTTGGTCAGAGTCTTAGAATATACATTTTATGTAATGGTATACCCCAACTAAGGTCACCCAGAGTGAAGAGAGAATAGCTGTGGTGGATCACAGAAGCATTGAGCAAGAGATAGAGTAAGACTTCTGCTCTCTCAGTATGCAAGACGTTACAGCACACTATTGGATCTTCATTTTGCTTTGAGATCCTGATGGAAAACTTACTTGGTGATGGAGCAGAACTTGTTAACTAGAGTATCCACTAAACTACTAGTGAGATACACAAGTAACTAGATTGCTATCAGATGGAAGGGAAGGAAAGGGATCTTAAAGAGACAAGACCAAGAGAAAAAAAAGAAACGGGTCAGTTGTAAGCATAGCATGGGCATCCACCTTCTGTTTATTTCACTAAAAAGGCCTTCTCCTTTTCAATCCTCAAGTCAAGTGATAAGCTTGGTGTAACATAGGCTGGTGAAGACACTGATGTCTGTCAGGCTGGCTTCTCCTCATAAAACCTTGCCAGACACCCACCCCAGCCAAACCACTTTAGAGATCTGGGGATATCAAAGAACTGGGAGTAGGCCTTTGCTGTTTCTTTCTGGTTGACTAACATGTTGCTCTGTAACACGGAGCAAGTCATTTCTCTCTGGAATTTTCCATCTGTAAAATTATATTACAGCCCTAAAATTATATTATAGCTGAGAAGTGACCTACTGGAGGGCAACAGCTCCCAGCACTCTCAGCACCCTGGTATTGCATTAGAGTTGCTCAACCTGGGGTCATGACATGGTTCTTTGGTCATGGAAAAAAGTTTGTGTGGCTAAAGCTTCGTGCTGTGCCTCCGTCCCGGGGCCAGGAAATCGCCTTTCTGTTTTGTATTAACTTTTGTTTGTTTATGTGCTGTCTGTTCCCTTTTTTGTGAATTAGGAAGAGTCGAGGTGAAAGAGGGAGGCCATGGACGCTGAGAGTACAGGGACAGGATTTCAGTCCTGCACTTGAGCGCTCGGCAACGCCAGCTGTGCCTATTGATAGGTAAAGAATGGATGGTAGCCAGCAACGCCAACGGAAAAAGCTAAGTGGTTGTGGGGGAGCTAACATAGAATTGAGAATACAAGACTGGCCCCATAAGAGTCCCACAACCAAACAAAGGTCCCAGACAGAGGCAGATCCTTGCGGTTAAAGAGCTGGTGCCAGGAAGTGAACTCAGGCACAGTTGGGTCTTCCAGGCCAGAGGTGACCCTACATGGTCTGAGAGCCAATTCCAACCTGTTCCCAGGAGTGGGTCTTGAGAGCTGCTGCTGCTGCTGCTCTACAGCTGGCAGACCCCCAGACAGACGCGATTTCACCTCTGTCCCTGGTATGTTGGCCTGCCTCACTTGTCACTCACCTCTAACTATGCCAACCTGTCTGCTTTGTCTGAGAGACTTCCACCGTGTTTCTGAGAAATGCTGGCAATTGAGACGTTCCCCCCAGGCCTCTGATCTCCCTCAGGGCCATCCAGCTACAGAAGGGACCTTGTTCCCTGCTTATGCCTTAATGGACAGCCCACCCACTAGTCTGCCTGCTGGGAGAAGAGCCAGCCAGCCTGGTACGTTCCCTTCACTCTCCGTCCCCACCTTCCTCTCAATGCCAGCCCAGCTGAGGCTGGAGTGCCACCCAAATTTGGAAAGACCAAGACCATTCTGTGCTGAAGCGGCAAAGATTTGGAGCTTTCTGAATAATCTGTAGTATGCTTCTGCTGAGTCACGTCCAATCTTTGTGGTCCCCATTTGTCTTCTGTTCTGTCCCTTGAACTTCAGTATCATACAGTGTCCCCATGGATCAGAGTGACTGAGACACTGCAGTTCTCACCGTACTTGCCATACACACACACACACACACACACACACACACACACACACACACACCACACACAGTAATATATGCAAACCTCATGAGATCCACAGGTAAACATAAACAGCGTTGAGTTATTTCTCAAGATACATCCTGGCATCTTTGCTTTTAAAGAAAATTACATTGCATCTGTAGTAAATAATATTAGCCTTATTTTTAAATGGTATTTAAAAATCACACAAAGCTTCGAAGCACAAGGAAGGAAATGGGAGACACCCAGTATTCCATCATTAATATAACTTTCTTCACCTTCAGGTGAAACCTCAATGTGTATAAGTAGGTCTAATTTTACAAAAGCAAAAGCAATACGTTTAGTTGAATTTGTTAATGAACGATTATTATGACCTTATAGAACTCCCAGTACCAGAAAAATATTTATTTACCATGGCAGATATTAATTGCTGAAAGAATTGTCTTTGCTGGAAATCTTAAGACATGGTGATTACTTTTTTTTTTAATCTCTTATTTCTCTTAGACTTGAGGTTTTAAGACCACAGCTTGTATTTTTACACTCTGGTCTTCAAAACTAAGATCAGAACTCCCCAGATGTTTTCATTATTCTTTATATCCATGTGTGTGCGTGCATGCATGTGTGCGCGCATGTGTGTGTGTGTGTGTGTGTGTGTGTGTGCATCATGACACAGCCTCCAGCTAGAGCAAATGTCTAGAAAAGGAGATACGATGGAGAAACTGAGGAAGAGAGGAGTAGGTCCATCCACCGGGAGAACCCATCTGAAGGAAAGTTGTTTGTCTTTCTCCCTAACTTCTCTTTCAGCGGTTGCAGCTTAACAACTGGCTTTATTCAGGTTTCTAGCCAATTCATCTTCTTACCACAACCTGCCCTATCCCACGGGGACCCTTATCAAGCTTCTTGGCTTCTGTGTGTTCTTATAAAGCTGTAGAACATGCACCTAAGCCAGCACAAGGCTGACAAAGCAATGGGGGATTGTGACAGAGCAGCCCTGGGTCCAGGGCTCCGTGGCGTGGTGGCTGCATCACTGTTCTGTGCCCACACACCTCCTTCAACATTTCACGAAGTTCAACTGAAACAAGGCAACGCCGCCTGCTGCTACACTTATCTTCAGGGCTGGAGGGTTAACCCATCAATGCTTGCTACCTGAGCCTGGGGACATGCATTCTTCACCCAGTCAACGCTTGCCTGAGGACATGTATTCATTCCTCAGCATTCACATAAAAAGCTAAACATGGTGCTGGGCACTTATCTCTATGCTGGGGAGGCAGAGACAGGAGACTCCGGGGTGGGGGGGCCTCACTGTCCAGCCAGCCAACACTCATCAGCACCCCCAGGCCGATGAGAGAACCAACCTATCTCCAAAAACAAGCTGAATGGCTCCTGAAGAACAACAGATGACCTCGTGGCCTTTGGACATGCAACACATATACTCTTTAGTATCCTACACTCCCTGGGCTGCTGTTGTGTTCCTGTTCCAGTGGCATTCCCCCTTTCTTTCATAGCATTTGACCTCATCATCTTGCTCACTCAGTTGTTCCCGTCCACCATTTCTCCCTCCCCCTCCCCGGTGTGCTCTGGAGGTGTCATGAACGCTGGCAGCCGGTAGCCCTCTCTCCTTCTCTCCCTCTCTCCTTCTCTCCAGCCCATGCTTGACCAGCTTTTATTCTGTCTCTTGTGAGATGGGGCCTGTGGAAGGGGAGATGAGCAAACAAAATCCAGATGTTCTGCAAGACAAGAGGAAGGCAGGGAGCCCCCAGTTCACTGGCACCTTGTGAACAGTCACACTGGCTTTGGGCTGCCCTCCCAGGCTGCCGCCCCCCCCCCATCCAGAGGTGGGACTACAGGGTAAAGAAAAAAAGACTCTTGGAGTGCTCGTTATCTCTCCCCTGTTGATTTCTTTACCCCTGAAAGCGAGAAGGACAGAAAGTTAAACTTGTGGCCCTGGCACCCTTTTAATTAGTGTCCCCAAATACCACGGGCAGCAGATGCTCTCAGCACTGCATAGCTTGAGATAAGGATCTTTGTAGATATCGTTTTCCGTCTTGAGCCAAGGCCTCTTGGCTAATAACAATTCTGAGTCTGATTTCTGTGTGTCTCCACCGTTAGCCAGCTCATAATTAGGGTGTTCGTCCCCAAGGCTGAATGGTGTGGAAGCAGGGAGGACAGCAAGAAAAGTATGTGTTCCGTGTTTGAACATCAGTCTGAACAGCGACAGCAGAGAGATGTCTGCAGACAGTGTCAGCTGTGCGGAGTCAGGCGGAGGCATAGCAACAGAGCTCTGATTGGGTAAACCCGGGCAAAGGCTAGGCCTATGGTGAATTGCTCTGAACTCTGCTCCTGCAGCCACAGAACTGTAGCAGGTCCCTGCAGGCCCTGCAAAGTCACACTCTGAAGATCCAGAGCCCCCCCCCCCCCCCCCCCCCGCTTGCTGGCTAGCAGAACTGTGACTCCTGAAATCTGAGGCTGCTGATTTACCATTTAACATGCCAGTCACAGCCTCCTTGGCCTGTGGACTCCGTAGGCATGAGCACACACATGGAAATCGTATCTTCGCAGAGTCTAAATTGTTGGAGACAGGCTCTTAGAAACAGAGGGCACGCTATCTGCTTAGTATTGACGACCTGCTTCCCAAGAATCCACGGTCCCCAGAAGCCTAGGGACAAAGGAACAGTTATAGTTCCACCTCGCTGATAAGGCAACTGAGTTAAAGGTGGGTCCAGGGTGTGAAGTCTGTAACTGAGTGGGAATATGTATCGATTAACACATCAGCCAGCAGAACGCATATGGGAGCTAGAGGGTGACCTGTAATGCCACAGTGGGATGATGAGGGACAGTGAAGGATGGAGATTTTGTGCTTCTTTAAATTAAAAGAAAGAAAAAGAAGTCAATGGTCCCACTGTTAGAATTCCTAGTCACTTCCCCAGCTACATGACCTATGTAGTCTGTGTAAATGCATGATCACTTAATCTAATGCACATGGGTGGTGTAGCTACATAAGCCCATATGCGCATGTGCAGGGGGGTGGGGAAACCTATAAAAGCGGGTTCCACCAATTCCTCCCCTCTCTTCCTGCACAGTCATTCCATAGGCCTATGCACATCCCTTCTGTTCCCTTCCCTTAATAAACTCTTCCAGTGGGCTTTGTTGTACCTCGTGGCTTTTCTCGCACAGTAAACAGCACTGCTTAATGAATAACACTGTGCTGCTTAGTAAATAACATTGCACCGCCTAATAAATAATGCCCACATTTCAAAAGGAACGTGTGGAACCTTGGTAACATTGCTGCTGTGCAGTGGAGGTTTGTCTGATTTAGCTTCCTTCCTCAGCCACGAGGCAGCCTTCAATAAAGCCTCTTTTCTACACAGGGTTGCAGATCAGCCTCAAGGGTTGTGGATGCTAATCTGATGGCTGAATGTTTAAATACTTCAGAATCCGTATCACACCACTGAAGGGCAAGTTCTGGGCTTTGCACAGTTTGTCTGTCTGTTTCAAGGAATCAGGAGAGGGAAAACCACATCCCAGGTCATAACGCCAGGAAAATGACCTGGCTGACCCAAGGTGGACTGTAGGAGCAGACGGCAGTAGAGCAAAGAGATCAGATTCACCATACTTGATTTTCTCCCTCTTGGAAGGAGCCAAAAGAACCAATAAAACAAAAGGAGAAGGGGGCAGCAGGGCCAAGGCACCAAGTAGGTGTAGAAGGACCTGGAAACACTTGCTTGAGGCCACCAGCAGTGGTGTTACCAGTCAAAACTTGGCAGAAACTGTGAGCCTCTTAGAAGAAGAGTCCCAGAGAAAGACACAATCAACATTGACTTCATGACAGCCCACCAGCATGGCAGGTACACGACCAGGGAGCAAAGCCTATAGCGTATACATATGTACTTAGAGCTTAGAGTCCCACTTCTTGTACTCTGGGATTGTCAATATTTGCTCCAGAGAAAGGCCAGTGTGGTACTGACAGGACCCCAGATTAAGAAGAAAATGTATTGTCTCCAATGTCCATTGCCAGTAAAGACCAGACATCCACCCCAGTGGAGATAAATGGGAATCTATGTAGTACTACGTTGGCTCAGAGTCTCTCTTTCTCTTCTTCCACCGTGGCATCCTTCCAGATAACTCCTTGGAAGGAGCAAGGAAAGGAAAACATTTCTAACCAATTCAGAGTCATTTAAGATATAATGTTACCTATCTAGATGAGATTGATATCAATAATGTCACCCTACTTGCCAGTGCTGTGAGGGTTCATATTAGAGCAGTCCTAGGAAAGATCTCAAGAGCTAAAAGATCATTTCTCTGTGTGTTTCTGAATGCAATAGGAATCCCCTGGGGAGCGTGGCGCACCACTCACTTCCATCTTCTGTCAAGAAAATAAGTATTGGACATCACAATTGAATGAAGGACCCAGATGTCAATACCTCTTTAAATACTGAAGTCCTGGCCAACAACAACATCACACACACACACACACACACACACACACACACACACACACACACACACACACACACTGCTCACGGCTGTGACTTAAGAGGCTGTGGTAGGTGGTAGAGGTGGTGCACATTTGGAATAGCGCACGCGGTAAACAGAAAAGGAATGGAAAGGTGTTTTCGTGTGCAAATGCACACCCACACGCAGAACACACAAATGAGCCAGTAGAATGTTCTGCTTCTACACCCTTGGGCCATCAGTCTACAGACTGAGCAAGCAGCTAATGACCTCAGCTCCCACCTTCCGAGGTCTGTAGAATGGCCCTGTAATTCTTTGCTACCATCAACTATAAAAGAGTGCCTAAACAGAAACATTCTAAGCAAGCAAGGCTTGCCTTATTGGTCTGGTCCAGTGGGCTCAGACATGCTGTGCAAACTGGAGCAGTCCCGCTAATGGTGAGGTGGAGCAATGCCCAGGTAGGGCGGGGCTGGGAAGGTGAGAAGGTACTATTTAGTCCTGCCTCTCCTCTGACCCTGGCAGCTGCAGCAACACGTCTCCCTTCCCTCTGACCCATTGGCTGTCCTAAACTGAACTCTGCTTAGTCCCATCCTGCTGCCCGCTGCTCACCCGCTCCCTGCAGAGCAAGCCCGCCCGCCCTGTGCTGGCTAGGCCTTCCCTGCCTTATTTGGTTTAAATTACTTCTTTGAACTTTGGTCTCATTATTTTTGGATCGTCATTTGGTCTGGAAGATTTTCTTTCCACGGGCTCCTTCTATTCTCCTTCCTTTGCGTTCCTTTGGACGCGCTTCCCAAGGCCTCCTTTTACAGTTTCTTTGGGGTGGTTTTTATTACCTCTATGCATCTAATCTGAGTAGCAAGAAGCTCCAAGAGCCTTGTCATCCTCCCTGCTGGATTCCTGCCTGTTTGCTCATTAGGAGAGTGCCTCAGTTGAAAGCCCTAGGACAACTCTGGTCCCCAGGCACTCATGACCCAGTTCGCTGAATGCCTTTCTCTTTCCCCAACATGATATGAGAAACCAAGGCTAACTATCATCCTGGGCTGCCCTAAGCCACTCTCCACTCTCAGCGGGGAAAACTATAGATCTGAGGATGCATGGCACTTTCTCTCCCCTGATGTCAAGAACTTGATTTGGTAGTTCAATGGCTTTGGATGCTGTGGGCTACAAGTAACGGGAAGCTTTAGCATCTAAACTGACTTAAGCAATTAAGAAAGTATATTATCCCTAGAACCAAAGTCCTTAGGTAGAGCAATGCCAGGCTTGATTCATTCAGAGCTCACTAACATCAGTAAAGCCCATGTTCTTTCTGTCTGTCTACTCCACTCACTGTGAGCTGGTTAACCTACTGGCATAAAAATAGCTCCCACAGTCTTCCTCACTGAGGGTAAATGTTTGTATTCTCCCAAATGCACACACATTCCCCCAACCCTCTTGCCCAGTATGTTGAAGGGACGGAGAGGTAGCTCAGCCATCCAAGGTTAAAGCTTACAACTAAGACTTCAAAGGATGGATGTTAGAAAACTCATTAGAGCACAAATATAAGGTTCTTATTAAATGAGTCCCAAAGCACCACCTTGCCCCTTCTCCCATGCAAGGAGTCAGTGAGAAGCTACTACCTAAAAACCATAAGGTGTGATCAAGTCCAAACCCGCAGTGGGACCTGCCTAGATTCCCAATTATGTTGACGAAGTATGAAGACAGTCTGTCAGAGAATTCTTTTAAATGAGAGAGCTTGGGATTTTTAACTGTCTTCGGGTCTTTACCTGACTAAATGTAAGAGTTCTGTGCACGGTAAATATCCCTAGTTTTTATGTATGTAAATATGTCTATTTTACATCCATCAATCATCATTAATTTAACTAGATTAAAATTTTAAGTTGACTCTTTCTTTAGTACTACCCAGATCATAACTTATTTATATCTAATCTATAGCATGACCATGGAGAACAGCCTGATTTAGTTAAAATGTTAGTTTCATCCAAAATATCCATGCAGAATTTCCAAGAATAAAATTTGACAAGGTATCACATCACCACAGGCCTGATCTGATCAATTTGACATATAAAATTGATCTCCACATCTACCTCTCTTTATTTGCTGTTTTGACTCTAAACTCTAAACATTTATTCTCCCTATCATGTGATTTCCCCCCAATGGCTGTATTTTAGTATCACAGTTTCTTTTATTGCTGTTGCTTTTGTATGTGTTTAAATTTTTTGGTCCTTTGTATTATCAGTTCTTGCATCGTTTAATTTGTTGATTTATCTCTTTCACATAAGCATCTCAGAATTTTGCTTTACATGCTCACCTTGTGTGACTTGACCTTAGATTAAATGTGAGCAGCCTGGCATTTCCATTCTGTGGTAGGAGGAATATCACAGATTCCGTCTCTGAGCCAGCAGGTGTCTTAACCTAGGACCTTGCTCCAGAACTGTGTTCTGCCTTCTTCCCCCATCCTAGGCAGCAGGTTGCTTTTTTTTTTCCCCAGGGATGTAGGTGGCAGCAGCATCAGACTTGATAGGTCTAGTTCAATTGCACCCATTTACAGAGGCAGAGGTGAGTCTGCCGTTCTCTCTGCTTGCTTTTTCAGCCCATGACTCCACGGGACTGGAGATTCAGCCACATCTGCATGTCTAGTCTTCTGTCGGTTGCTACAATGTTTCAGAAGCAGATGGGACCCGATAACACTACACTCTCCCATTTCCATACAAATGTTCTTGTTATATATTTGCTCATGTGTTGAGCTCAATATTCTTGATGTTCTCTGGAGCCTTGAGATGAAACAGGATCCTTACTTGTCCCTCATTTCCCTTCAGGTCCCTGTAAGAAACAGACGATACACTCAGGTAGAAACGAGGAGAGTTTAACGGTAGGAGGGACTTGCTGGGACATGGACAAGTTAAGGGAAATCAGAAAAGCACGATGTCACAAGACTAACAAGAGTGGGAGCAGCTTAACACCTCTAGGACCAAAGAAGCAGCTAGAAAGGAAGCAAGGTACAGAACTGTAGAGTGCTTCACCCGTGCTGTGAGGACCTAGCCTTTGACAAAACAGCGTGGCACATTGCTGAGCCTCAGCCAGAGAGAAAGAGAGGAAGAGGACTCCCAGAGGCACCCCATCTTCTGGGCTCCTAAGGGAAAACCCAAGTGGAAGGTAGAGACAGTTAAAAATCCCAAGCTCTCTCATTTAAAAGAATTCTCTGACAGACTGTCTTCATACTTCGTCAACATAATTGGGACTCTAGGCCCTGCTGGTCCCATTGCAGGTTTGGACTTGACCACACCTTGTGATTTTTAGGTAGTACCTTCTCACTGACTCCTTGCATGGGAGAAGGGGCAAGGTGGTGCTTTGGGACTCATTTAATAAGAACCTAGAAGTTCTCCCCAAGAAGTGGTGGTGCATGCACTCGGGAGGCAGAGGCAGGCGGATCTTTGTGAGTTCAAAGCCAGCCTGGTCTATGGCAGGAGATCCAGGACAGGCACCAAAACTACAGAGAAACCCTGTCTCAAAAAACCAAAAAAAAAAGTGCCTGGCTTCCTGCAAGCCCAGCACAAGCCTTGCAGTTTATAGGAGCTTTCTCGAGGCAGAGGCATTCTTTTTCCTTATTCCCAGCTTCTCTCCCAGGGACTCTGCACAGCAGTGCTGAAGAGGGGCAGCTCCCTGGGCTGAAGACGAAGCAGCATGTGCTGACCGGTTCTTAGATGCTTCCCGCGACAGTTGGCCATCAAGCTCTGTGAAGTACCTCCATTCAGAATTTGGAGGCACTAAAATGGTCTGGAAAGAGTGGAATTTTCCATAAAGAAGACGTCTGGGGGGGGGGCGAAACGATCCAAGGGTCTGTTTCAAAGATGCTTAAACCTCAGCCTTCCATCTGCACTCTGCCCCCTTAACATGACCACTTCGCCCAAGACCACTTCCTCTTCCCTTGTTTAGAGCCTCAGTGCACAGCAGCACTGAGTGATATCAGCTGTCAGTGGTCCATCCAGGAGGATGAACAGTAGAACCGGAGGATTCCAAGGAGAGACAGCTCTGTCCAGGAGGCCTGTCCTGGCAGGCTGCAATCCCACATGGTCGGTGGGTGGAAGAGAAGGAGGTGCTGACGATTGAGCAGGCAGGTGGAATTCAAAGGCTTTTTTTTTTTTTTTTTTTTTTTTTTTTTCCAAATTAGAGTAGGTTTTCCCTGCCAGAGCTTCTGGGCCCAGATACAGCAAGAAGTCAAACACCAACATTCATCTTTTTGCAAACAGGAACCACTTTCCCACCTTGGAGCCCAGTCAGAATGTAGCTGAATAGCCCAGTGGAAAAAGCTGACTCTGGCTGCGCCTCCCCATATAAGCCTTTGCCTCTTGATCCCCTCGAGCTCCCTCTCCAAGAGGGTTTGACAAATATGCAAGGCTTCAGGCTGCCCAAGGAATGCAGCTGGGATTAGCCATTCATTTCCAAGGCTCAAAACCATCGGAGCAGGAAAAGTAGACGGTGCTGGGCAGGATCGTCTCCGGTGAGGTTTGGAAACAGGAGCTACCCCTGGCTGAGCAGGATGAATTGATGTGGTCTGGCCCTCGGGGCCAGGAATGGACAGAATGACCGTCCTAGCTCTCAGCCAGACCTGGTGGGTCGATGAAAAGAGACGTTTGATTCATTCTCAGGCCTTACCCAAGTGACTCTGAAATATTCCTAGACAGTTGCCAGGAGAGTCAATGGTGGGTGAAACGAAGACCCGGGAGCCAAGACTCTGGTCTGCCAAGCCATTTCCGTCTACCACCTTGCTGTGATTTCCTTTACCTCTGCTTCACTAATAAACTGAAAGACCCCTGAGGGCAGAGACTCTTCCCCGCCATTCTGCCAGCTCCTGCTCCCTCTGCCACGCTGTGCAGGAGAGGTTCTTGGTTGATTCAAGGTCATTCCTCTGAGTTTTGACATGTTAGCTGGCTGGCTCTGGAAAGGAGGGACAGAAGTCAGAGTGGGAGAGGGACAAAGAGGGATTACCCTGGAATTGTGATAGTTAATTCATTAAGACCTTTCAATGACTGCTCTGCCCTGATGCCCCCAAAGAGAGAAAAGAAATTATTTCAAGGAAGTACAGAGCTGGAGAGATGGCTCCCGCAGTTAAGAACACTTGTAGTTCTTGCAGAGTACTTCAGTTACAGTCCCAGAACTCCCGTGGAAGCTCATGACTATCTGTGACTCCAGTTCTAGGGGATCCAATGCCCCCTTTGACCTCCAGGAACACCACACACATGATGCACATACACATATACAGGCCAAACACACACATAAAATGAAATTTAGAAATCTAAACAAATAAAATATAGACATCGTCTTCCCCATCAGGACTTAAAAACAAACAAACAAAACAGATTTTTAAAACCTGAAAGACAATTCCACCAAACAGAAAGTATAAATGGAGACCCAAAACATGATGCCTAATCAAATCTGGATTCACTAGGGTCCTGTGGAGGTGGATTTGTGCAAACAGACAGACAGTATATTGGAAGATGACTGGAACTGGTCTGGTAGGAAAAACCAGGGAGAGGGAATACAGAATATTCCCTTACAGGAAAAGCTCTGAGTAATGGTTTGTGGGTGCAGAGGAATGTTAGAATGAGGAGTGACAGGTACAGTCCTTTATAGGTGGCCACACGGCAGAGATTGACCGCAGGGGGTGGGGCTGGGACATGTGGAAAAGGATCAGAAAACTTGTTATGAGAAACAGCAAATAATGGGAAGTGGGCACAGGGGAGTTTGGCTAAGGTGTGAGGCAGCAGGGAGCCTTGAAGTCTCACATATACAGATGAGAGTGAACACATCCCAATGGGACAAGGGATCCAAACCGAAAACCCACCCCAATACCTATGGAACCACAAACTAGGCCATGGTCTGTCTCCTGGCTCTCCAGAAGACTCTTGAACTTTTCTGATACCTCCAGGATTCCAGGAAAGAGAGATACTGTCCCTGAGACCTCAGACACGAAGCAGAGGGAATTAGCAGCCATTGAGTGAAGGCATGCACCTCTCCCAAAGCGATTTGAGAGAAAGACAGCCACTCTGGTTTGGAGTGGATATAAAGGGGCCTGATTTAGTGGAGATGGGATAACTCGCTGTTGGATCAAGAATGTGGGAAAGACCTTGGTGAGTGTCACAAAGGTCAGTCATTGGGTGACCCTCCTTTGTTATACTGGGCGTATGAGACTGAGAACCAATGAGATGGCTTGTTGTGGGGCTTTATAGCCCCCTGTGCTCACAGCACAAAGAAATCAAGTTAGTCCACGTTCAATCCACTTCTGTTCAACACGTGATTTTTGAATGTCTATTTCAAGGCAGATATGGCTTTCACACGGGCACACAAAATTGAACACTTATGCTCTAGAAGGGATGTCTGAACTCTAGTAAGAAAAACATGGGAACTAAACAAATGAACATACAAATGTAACTACTTAGGTAGTGCTCCACACTATGAAGAAAAGCAATCAGGAATGAAGTCATATGCCAGAGTGCCGGGTCACTCAAGGCTTCTCAGAGAAGTTGATGTTTGTGATGAGGCCAGAATGATAAACGGGGGACACAGCCCAGGGGAAAATTCTGACCGCAAGCGAAGTGTACTCTGAGATCCAATCTGCTGCTGAGGTCTAGGGAAAGGGAATTAAGGTAGTTGGTGTTCAGAGTGAAGGCTGTGACTGTGATACTTCATGCGTAAGTAACACAGAGGTAAGAAAAGCAGGTGTTGAGCGCTTCAATGGCACTCAACAGAGGCCAAGATTTAAGAGGGACACAAAGAGGCCTGGGCTGCCCCAAGCACCAGGGTCCCTGTGTGTGCCTCTTGTAGCTAATTAGCATGAACTCTTGAGTGTGCAGTCAAGGAGCTCAGGTCTGAATGATGCTCTGGACCGAGGAGCAGAGGCTGAATCTGTCTCCAGGAAAGCAATTTAGACAAGCAGAAAAACGCCAGGAGCAGGTGCCTGGGGCTGCCCAGCTCTTCCAAGTGGGGAGGGCTGCCCAGGTTTTCAGAGTCTGTGTTTCCACAAGATGAACAGAGCCTCGGGAGTCATGGTTTGGCCCGGTGTGTGTCGTCTGTGCCTACAGGGGCTCTTTCCTCACCTTTGGTTTGTGTTATTACTTCAGATCAAAGGGATAAGAAGATGCTGGTACTGAATA
The DNA here is from genome assembly GCF_049852395.1 of Peromyscus maniculatus bairdii. Lineage (NCBI taxonomy): Eukaryota > Metazoa > Chordata > Mammalia > Rodentia > Cricetidae > Peromyscus > Peromyscus maniculatus. The sequence continues at coordinate 41,119,117 of NC_134864.1, read as the reverse complement.
CTGGATTCACTTTCAAGGTTTCTGTCTCACTAATTCACATATTACTTTCCTTCTATGGATTTTACTTTCCCCATTACAAGAGATGTATCAGCCATAGCATGACAACACAGATAATCCAATTGGAATGGCATTGAATCTACGGATAACCATAATGTGGTCTTTTTAATATTATCCATTTTTCTAACCTATTAACACAGGGTATTTCTCCATTTATTATGTCCCCTTCTTGCATTTTGTAATTTTCATTGTAGAGATATTTCACTTCCTTTGTTGTTTTCATTTTGTAGCTCTCATGAATGAGATCTGGTCCTTAATTTCTTTTATAGAAAGCTTATCATGCATGCATGAAGATATGACTGTTTTCTGTACTTTGATTTTTGCATCCTGTAGCTTTACATGATCAGCTATTACCTCGCTGTAACAAAAGAATGGGAAGCTGTCATTTGTAGGCATATGGACGAAGCTGGAGGTCATCACATTAAGTGAAATAAGCTAGGTACAGAAAGACAAACACCACGTGTTCACACTCATTTGTGGAAACTCGGAAGTCAGCCTTGTTACTAGAGCAGCATAATATGGAATGGAACAACAGTACCTGGAGCTGGGAAGGTGTGGGATGGGGAAGAAAAAGCTGAGTCGGGGCAGTAGACAAAGCAGGGAACATCTTCTGGACCTTCTCAAGCATAATGGGGTCACAGTAGGTCAAGACAGCATAGATAGATTTCAAAATTACTAAAAATATATGGCATTCCTGACACATACAGATTAATAATATTTGAAGAGATTGAAATGCTTATAACTCTGATTTGATATATATGCTGAATTACCATGGTGTGCCCTATAAAAACATAAAACATTTTGTTTCAATAAAATACAATGGTAAAATAAAATAAAGAATAATATGTAACTAGTCAAATGGGCCAGGAAGTTCTGGTGCATGATTAATCTAGTATTTGTTAACCAGTGTCAGAACCTGTAGCAAACACTAGTTTAAGTTAAAAGGTTATTTTCTATTGTAAGGCTCACCTAAAATGCTATAACTCATGGTCAATCCTGAGCATGAAAGAAGTGGGAATAACTGGCTACAAGGGTGAGTATTGGCTTGAGGGGTGAGAAAAGCACTGACTTCAGGGATTTCTATCCATGAAGCTAGGGAGAAGGAGCTGAGGAAGCAGCTGTGGTTGTCCAGGGGTCCTTTGGGGACATTGAATACACCTTGAGTGTGACCCTGAAACCAGGCTGCAGGAGTACAGTAGTACAGTGAGGGGAACAGTGACCACATATGGCACGTTTGAGACAGGGTTTCTCTGTGTAGCTTTGGTGCCTGTCCTGGATCTCGCTCTGTAGACCAGGCTGGCCTCGAACTCATAGAGATCCACCTGGCTCTGCCTCCTGAGTGCTGGGATTAAAGGTGTGTGCCACCACTGCCCGGCTGGTCATTTCTTAAAGTCCTCTAGGGATCTCTCCACCTCCTCCTTCTTTACTAGACACATCACAATTAGAATGCCAAAAGAGAAGAAACAGAGGGGGTGAGAACAATGTAGAGACAGCCGGCCTTGGAAGGTGGGGTACCAGTTGGGAGAGCCTTGACGGAAGAGAGCCTGAAGATGGAATGAAAAGAAGGACATGTCAAACAGGCAGAAATGGTCTAGAATGGGAACAAGAGCTAGGAGATTCTACCCTGTCATCTGCCAAGAACACCAAAACCACCCAGGGGCTGCTTCTTTCCTGGCCCGAGTCTCCCTGGCCCCTGAAGACCATTGTCATTTTGCCTGTAAGAAGCTCTTGGATGCCAGTCTCCTGTAGTAGATTTAATTCATTTCTCCTTTCTGCTTTCTCTCTATTGACGGTCCATGTCACTTTAAATTTTGAATGTCACTACTATAACAAATTTAAGAGGTTTCCAGACAGGACCGTTTTGTTCTTGGCATTGAAGTGTTCCTAAAATATAAGTACATAAACCATAGCTTTCATAAATTCATATACTCTTTAGACTATGTATCCACTAGGCAAAACTGTGTGTTCATTGCATTGATTTTTCAAAGACAAATTTCTGGCCCATGTAGGTACCTAATACTCTCTTCTTAAGTGTGAATATGAGCAATGGTGTCCAGGAGAATTTGTGTGGCACTCCAGAGTGATGTAGGCAGCATCCTTTTCTAGCTATCATCAATTAGCTTGCCAAAGGCCAGGGACCTTTTCTGCTCAGGTAAAATTCCTGTCCACCTGAGGTTAGGAGGTTGGTCCTGCCCTCCTTTCTGGCCCTATACCCATAACTCATTGAACTTGTTTATTTCCATGGGGCTCCACAGTCAGCAGCTCAGAATGCTAATACTCAGGCATGCTGCTTCCTTGGTGGCCCAGAAGACAACCACAAATGCATTGTGGGTCTGAATGGTTTTAGAGTCTCACAGAAGCCAGCTCTTAGTTTCTCCTCCAAGCCCCCTTCCCTCTGTCACTTGCTAGTTCTTTTCCACAAGCACACACCAGTGACTCAGTGGGGAGGCTACAAGGGGTCAAGGGGAGAAGGGAGCCAAGAAAGTATCCCAGGTCGCCAGTGACCAGGCAATTCAGGAAGGAGCCAAAGCCAGGCAAATTCTCCTTATTATCTCCCCAACTTCCCCTACTCCCCCTTTTATTCATGAAAACAAAGTGGATTTGAGGTAAAGCATCTGTTTTACTTGGAACAGGCTTCATTCATGTTTCTCTTTTATTCTACTCCACTTTAACCCTCACTCTGCCATAAGGAAGCTTGTCTCTTCATCCCCCCAGGGGTAATGAAGGCACAGTGTCTTTGATGGACACTGTCCAGCTTGCAGACTACAATGGGTGATTCCCTGGGGACAACCAAGGCACAGCCTCCTTGAGGGACACTATCCATCTTGCAGAGTACGTGGAGGTCTTATGTCCCTCTTCTTCCCTTTAGATATCATGTGTCTGAACAGAGCTCAGAGCATTCATTATATATCCACTTCATTCATCAAACCATTACTCATTGAGAGTGAAGCCCGTTGGCAGGATCTCTGCTATTTGGGCAGACACAATGATCATCAAAACATGCACGGTCCTCTTAGAGCTTACACTACAACATGGGAGCAGATACAGGAACTAATTAATAACTAAAGTCATAACTTGTGATAAGTCATCATTGACTAGGAGGTCAGGAATAGTAACAATGGGAAGTCACAGAGGAGCATATAAGATCAAAGGGACCATTTCATCAAAAAGACAGTTCAATTGAGAAACTGACTATGACAAGGGATTAGCTATTAAAGGAATTGAGCAGCAAACAGGGTCATGTCTGAAAAAAGGAAAAGAAAAGAGCTTGGGTTTTTTAAGATTTGCACAATATGTTTAACCTGCATTTGACATAAAAGTGGTGTTTATTGAGTGAGGTGCAAGATGAAAGCAGAAGGAGATGAAGAAAGAAGGCAGAGGCCAGCATGAACAAGCAAGTCCTATAGCCTGAAGAAAGGGTTTGTATTTTCGGGGCATCAGGAGACTAGGTACTGAAGAGGAAGGTATCCTAGGACGGTCATGGATACTTTGAGATACACACCCAGAGCTGCACTCAATGGACTCTGAGACTTAACTCATTCTCAGTGGCTACCCCTGCCCAGTCCCAGTACCTACAGGGAGTGAAGATCATATTTAATGATTTCCTCATCATCATCATTCCTCTAGTAGGGGCGATACAAAGAGATACAGCTCACATCAGTCCACTTGGGAACCTCTGAGCAACTGGAAATTTTGGTCAATGGTCAATCCTGGGCAAAAACGAGATTTTTGAATTATTGCGAGAAGTTTCAAAGAGCAGGCCTCTCCCTGTCCCCCATGACCGTGAATAATCCAAGTGTTTACAGGACAGTCAGACTTTCTTAGGTTGTTTGCCAGATAAACTCTGGGCAGTTAAAAAAAAAAGTGATAATAGCAGTGCGGACCTCTTGGGGCTGAAGACTCATACACACCCAGATCTTCAAGAATAGTGTGGCTTCTTCACATCTCTATAACTGGTATAATTCTCTCCAGATGTCCACATGTGCTAGAAAAGAGAAAAAAACTGATTTAATTCAGTCATATAATTTCAGTTAAATGCAATAAACATTAGATGCCTTTAGATGCTCAATTTTCACACCTCATTACTCCTCTACCCTTTCCGTCGCCAGTATGGTTTCTAGACACATGAAGACAGTGTGGGGAGAGCAGACCCTTCCACCTTGAAGTGCCCTTTAGTCAGTGCTATAGGGTAGGAGGACTCTTGTGACATACTTCTTTCCTGGGAAGTCTCCTGATATTAGCTATGAGACTTCTGACTGACATAACTCACAGGATGAGTTTTTGTTGCTGTTGTTTTGTTTTGTTTTGTTTTGCATTGTCTGCATCCCAATATCCCTGCTATGTATGACCTAGTGGTATGGTATGTATGACCTACATAGACTCCTGTGGTGACTGTGGATGATATGCAGGGTTGATGGAGTCTTCTGATGGATCCTCTAGGTAATGAAGCTACCAAGGCTTCATTACCCTTACCCAAGAGTCCACTCACACTGTCCTCAGGGAGGTTCTGTTCAGCATTATAGCCAACTCACAGGCATCTTGGGCTCTTTGAAAGAACAGCCTGATCCTTCCTTCTCCCAATCCTGGGGTTTATCACCAGCAGGCTGTTTTTTAGATGACCTCCCATAAGAAGGGGAAAGACAGTTCCCAGGCTTTTAACTCCATTATATGTAGAAATTTGGAGGTGAATTGCCTGTTCCCATACTCCACCCGCCTCCCACTCAAGCTTTTCTTCTTCCTTGGTTTCCATCCCTTTCCCCACAATATCCTGGAGTGCATTGGTGGCCTTTGTACTAGTCATGTCCTTTCCCGTCACTATCCACCTTAGAGACGACACAGGATTCCTGACCTGTGTTCTTCCCTGTTTATCATATCCTGTGGCACAATTTTGAATGATTGAGGAGTCTTCAAGGAGCCTCTATTTGTCCTGGCCTTTGAAGTGTTTATTTTAAATGAGAGTATCAAACATCTGCCCTTTCTCTTCAGATTAAAATGCATGATAAGGTCTGAAATATACAATATTTTGTTTATGGTTCTGACTGTTCATAAAAGCTGTTGATAAAGCTTTATGGCTGCAGAAGTTGTCTATAAATACCACAAACTTGCAAATTCTAAAGGAATATTGATACTGGAAGGTGGGGTAAGTGAATAGAAGTGATTGGACAATGAATTCATTCTCAAATACTGGAGAAATCATGATATTTTCTAAGTGTTTTCAATGGAGAAATGAGTTTTAATACATTCTTTAAAGGAATAAATGGATCTAATGAATGGGATGTCAGGAATAAGCCTGACTTTGCAGCTATAAATAGTACCAATATAAATAGTGTCAGAAGGTTGCTGTTTCAGGTTTGAAACTTTTAAATGAAGTATTTTTAAACATTCATGGAGTTAGCCCACAGAAGTTCTAAAAATAATAATAGCCCTATGTGTTTACCTCTGAGGAGAGGGGCTGACACATGTGGGAAAAATTCTTTTCACTTTGTACATTTCTATACATCTTTTTCATCTATGAGAATGCCCTCATAGAAAAGGATGTAGTTGATGTGAGCCCCAAAGACTGCCAAGTATTTCACAGGAGACAGGAAGTAGGTGTTGGAGGTGTGAGGGTGAGGGTATCCTTGACACACAGGGCCAGTTGTAAACATGGCATTCATAGCAATAGCCAGAATAAGAAGGACAGAGATGGTGTAGAAGCTTCCAGACTCAGAACAGATTCAAGGGGTGCATTGTTAGAAGACAGACCCTGGAGAGAGGCTCAATTGGGTAGGTGTGGTTCAATCACCTGGAAACAGGTACACCAGTGTGAGAGAGGTGAAGACTGCAGAGAGACATGACAAAACATCCAGGCATGTGGCAGCTATCCACCCACTTCCATCCAAAGAGAAACTTGGGTTGGGAATGGCAGGCAGTGGCACCAAGAACTCCATCCAAACGAGATGATCTCTAGACTCACCAAGCTAGAGCTCAAGTACTACATGATGTCCAGCAACTGTTCTTAAATAAGAATGTAGAAGTAAGAGAACATAGAGATGGGAAGAAAAGGTACTGATGACCAGGGAAACAGCAGAAACAAAGGCATAGAGAAGCAAATAAAGATTGGGATACCAATGTATATGCAAGGTAAGTCTTCAAAGAATCGCAAGCATGAGAAAAGATTGTACACGTAAGTCATGTGCTTCATGAAGATGTGATATGGCTCTTGGCAATACTGCTCCTCCCTTTCTTTTTTCCTCAATCTCCAAAGAAATTAGGTCCACAAACAAAAGCTACTATGGTAGGAATTCTGATGATTCTAAATGACAAGGAAGGTCTATCAGAATTTGGAGGAAAGGAGCAAGGTTGGAAATCTGTCAGAAGACTCTGCTATGTTTCCTCATGCCTGTAGTCACAGATCTAGGACTAGAAGTCATATGTGCTGCTCAGTGGCCTCTGAGCATTTCAGTGCTTGAGTATGGTGAAGGGAAGCTGTGTAGTAGCCAAGGTGTTTTAGTAATTAAAAATCATAGTCTACTATTTTATGCTCCCCTCCTTCAAGCTTCCTAACCACAAACTGAAACTCACCCAAACCTCTAAGCCTCTTGCCAAGACTCAGCAGATAAATCCTTCATGAACTGACACAAAGAGATAAAGTAGAAGCATAGATCACCTCCTTTCCTGCTCTATTCAAAGTGCTGGTCTGTACTTGCTCCATGGAGTGCCTAAGACCAGGTGGCCTTTTCCTTGTAGAACGCTTTGCAGACTTAAAAATAAAAAGTTCCTTTGAGCAAGATTTTGATTCTGTTAGAGTTCAATTTCAAGAATTCATTTTGATGTTTGATGACCTCCTAGGGGTTGCTGTAAAATTAGCCTGTGCAGTCAACTGCAACTTTTGGCTAACCAGATTCAGTGACAGAGCAATGTTCAATAGTCATCCCCAACTAGTGGTTTGACAGCACCCACTGCCTTTGCTGCCGGTTGGGTGGGGATCAAAAGAAAGACTAACCCAGATTACAGATGACGACTAGAGTAAGGGTCACCTTTGCAATTTACTGTAATTGAATCATGGAAATAAGCTGCAAGTCCAGCAATTAGAGACTAAAGAGTGATCTTTTCATACAATAAGATAAACACAACCATTAAAAGACTAGCTGTGAGCCAGGCAGTAACAAATGGTCTCTTAGACACATGAGTAAACAGGAAAAGATTAAGATCTAAAACAGTAAGGATAATATAATATAAAGATAACATAATTCTTACACTCCATAGTAGTTACTTTTCTACTTCTGTGGTAAAACACCATGACCAAGGCATCTTTCACAGGAAAGAGTTTATTTGGGCTTACAGTTCCAAAGGGATAAGAGTCCATTGTGGTGAGAAATCATGGCAGTGGGCAGTAGGCATGATGGCAGAAGGAACTGAGAGCTCACATTTTGAGCTTCAAGCAAAGAGCAGAGAGAAGAAGGCTGGTTCCAGACATTTGGCCCATGAACCCTTCGTGTATGTGAACAACCATTCCTAAATCACTTCCTCCCTTTCTACTCTTCCCCCCAGCTTTCCAACATCTGTAAACTCACAGTCCTAGTTCCTGTGGCTAAGAACCCTTTTCATTTGTGAACACCATTTGCCTGGCCTGCCCTAGACTGGTAGTTTGGGAACCATCTTTCCCCAGTCCAGTTAAACAGCTCACCCATCAGCTTTACCTGGCCTAGTTCAGGGCATAGTCTCCTACACTGACCCAATCTAAGGAAGGCCGGACATACAACTAAAGAAAGAAATTTCACACACCCAGGTCAAAACACAAAAACAAAAACACATGAGTGGCCAAAACAGCATGTCTCCCACCAAACCCACTAGTCTCATAGAGGGTTCTCTAATAAGGGACTGCCTAGATGAACCCCAGGATATTTAATTAAAAGTAACAACCAAAAATTTTATCAAAGATTTCAAGAAACTTAAAGAAGACATGGACAAACAATTCATTGAACTCTAAAAGGGTAACAGTAAATGCTTGAGTAATGACCAAAATAAATACAAATATATAACTTAATGAAATAGCAAAAATAATTCAGGATTTGAAAACTGAATTCAATAAAAAGTTAGAAACATTGAGAAGAACACAAGCCCAAATAAAGATGGAATCAAAAATTCAATATCCCAATTAAAAAATTCAGGGGAAAGCCTCACAGTAGAATGAATAATGATGGAAAAAAATATCAGGACTTGGAGAGAAAGCAGAGAATCTGGACAAAATAAGCAAAGAAAATGAGAATGTTTAAAAAGCACAGGATAGAAATATGCAGGAAATGTGGGATAACAACAAAGACCAAATCTCTGAATTAAAGTCAGAGAAGAGGAAGAAGAATCTCAAGAAATAGCATAGGCCAGATTCTTAACAAGATCACAGAAGAAAACTCCCTCAAACTTAGGAAAGACACACCCATACAGATACAAGAAGTACACAGAAAAGACAAGACCAAAACATCAACCCTGAATAGACAAGACCAAAAATGAGACATCCCAGAAGCTATCGTAGTCAAAACACTAAGTACACAGAACAAAGAAAATGGGGGAACTACAAGAGAAAAAAATCGTAAGTCACATATAAAGGAAAACACATCAAAATAATACCTGATTTCTCAGGGAAAACTAGGAAAGCCAGGAGCCTGGAGAAATACACTCCAAATTCTAAATGATCATGACTGTCAGCCTATACTATTATACCTAGCAAAACTATTTGCCATATTTTAAAGGGAAAGAAAAACTGTCCATGATCAAAACAACAACAAAAATTGCTAAATAGAATACTGGAAGTAATACTTCAAATGGAGAAGAATAAGCATGGGTGGGCAAGAGACTCTCAAAAGAAAACAAACAATGCTATAATTTAATGAAAACAAAGCACAAATATGAACACAAAGCAGCAAAAAGCCTCAAAATGACTGCAAGCCTCACATACTTTTCAATATTCTAAATATTAGTGGTCTCAACTCTCCAGCCAAAAGACACAAGCTAGCTGAATGGATTCAGATACAAAATCCATCTATCTATTGTCTACAAGAAAAGTATGGGAAAATGGGTGCCAAGCAAACAGGATCAAGAAACAAGCAGGCATTGCCATTCTAATATCTGACAAAACTTATTTCAAGCAAATACTAATAAGAAGGGACAAAGAAGAACACTTCATTCTAAATAAGAGATCAACTACTCAAGAAAATATCACAGTACTAAATATATATGCACTAAACTCCAGTGAACCCAGTTTCATAAAAAAGAATACTGATGGAATTAAAGACACGGGTTACTATAAGTCCATTAATAGAAGATGATTTTAATACCCCACTTTATCCAATAGACAGATCATCTGGACAAAGTAAACAGGAAAACTTCAGAATTAAATGACATCTTACATCAAATGCACCTTACAGATTCCTGCATGATGTTCTACCCAAATGCTAAAGGATATACATTCTATTCAACAATGTATGGAAGCTCCTCTCACATAGACCACATGCTAGGACACAAAGCAAACCTTAACAAAAGCAGAAAAATTTTAATAATCCCATATATCCTATCTGATCATTATGCAATAAAACTCAAAATCAATAGCAAACAAAAGCCTGATAAACTCATGGATGTTGAACCACTCATTACTGAGTGATAAATGGGTCAAAGACAAAATTAAGAAAAAAAATAAATATTCCTGGAACTATGAAAACACAATACAACAAAACCTCTGGGACACATTAATAACAGTTCTAAGAGAGAACTTTATAGCCCTAAGTGCCTGCATTAAAAAATCAAGAAGAGCCCAGATAAATGATGCAACTCAAGACTTGGAAAAATAAGGACAAACCAAAACCAAACCAAGTAGATGTCAAGAAATAATAAAACTCAAAGCAGAAATTAATGAAATAAAAACAAAGTAAACAATACAAAGAATCAATGGATTTTAGAGCTTGTTCTCTGAGAAGATAAACAAGATTGACAGACCCTTGGCCCAGGCAAGCAAAATAAAGAAAGAGATGACCCATAGTAACAGAATTAGAAATAAGCAGAGAAATATTACAAAAGACACCAATAAAATACAAAATGTTATAAGGGAATGCTTTAAAACCTGTATTCCATTAAGTCGGAAAATATAAAAGAAATGTATGAATTTCTAGACTAGTCCAAAAAAACCAAAGTTAAACCAAGAAAATACCAGCATCCTAAATGAACTCATAACAAAGAAGGAAATTCAAGCTATAATGAAAGGCCTCCTGAGTAAAAAAAGAAAAAAGAAAAAACCCAGGACCAGTGGATTCACAGCAGAATTCTACCTGACTTTGAAAGAACTACAACTAATCCTTCTTAAACTTTTAAGGAAAAAAATAAAAGAAAGGAAAGGAGGGAAGAGGGAGAGAAAGATCACTCCCAAACTCATTCTACAAAGCCAGTACAAATCTAATACCCAGATAATACCAGATAAATGCGCGCATGCGCGCGCGCATACACACACACACACACACACACACACACACACACACACACACACACACACACACACACACAAAGGTATCCCTGAAGAGGATGTAAAACTCCTCAACAAAATAAAATGAAACCAAATACAAGCACATATCAAGAAGATCATCAATCCATTTCAAGTTGGATTTATTCTGGCAATATGTTGGCTCAACATATGTAAGTCAATGAATATAATAAATCATATAAATGGACTTAAAGACAAAAAAATCACATGATCATCTCAATAGATGTAGAAAAAGCCTTTGACAAACCCAACACACTTTCATGACAAAAGTCCTAGAGAGAAGGACTGGAGGGAACACACCTTGATCTACTAAAGGCTATACATGACAACATTATCCTAAATGTAGAAAAACTCATAGCAACTTCATCAAATCAGGAGTGAGACAGGGCTACCCACTATGCCCACTCCTTTTCAACACAGGCCTGGATGCATTAGCTGGAGTAAAAAGGCAAGGGAAGGAAATAAAGGTGATATAAATAGGAAAAGAAGAAGTCAAATTATCCCTCCTTGCAGAAGATAAAACATTATACATAAGAAGTCCCGGATATTTCACCAGAAAACTTCTAGAAACAATTAACAATTTCTGCAAAGTGGCAGGGTACAAAGTCAACTTAGAAAAATCAGTAGCCTTTCTATACATCGACAACAAACACACACTCCATTTACAATAGCACCAAATGCAATAAAATATCTTGAAATAAATCTAAGAGGTGAAAGAAAGACCTCTATGATGAAAACTTGAAGTCTCTGAAGAAAGATGAGTCTGTAGAAAATGGAAACACATCTCATATTCATAGACTAGTATAATCAATATGGTTAAAATTACTATCGTACCGAAAGCAATTTACAGATCCAATGTAATTCTAATCAAAATACCTACAACATGCCTCAATGAAATGGGGGCGGGGGGAATCCTAGGATTTAAATGGAAGCTGAAAAGACTCCAGATAGCCAAAGCAATTCTAAGCAAAGAGAATACTGGAGGGATTGCTATTCCAGACTTCAAAATATGTTATAGAGCTTTAGTAATAAAAACAGTATGGTATTGACACAAAAACAGACATGTAGATCAATGGAATAAAATAGAAGACCCAAACATGAGTATTCATAACTAGTCATCTGATACTTGACAAAGAAGAAAAAACAACAACAAATAAAAAACATGCACTGAGGAAAAGACAGTATTGTCAACAAATGGTGCTGGGAAAGTTGGATGTCCACATGTAGAAGAGTAAAGTTAGAGCCATATCTATCACCCTGCACAAAATTTAGATCCAAGCAGATGGGGGGTGGGGAGGGGAAAGAGTTGGAATTCATAAAAACTCAGATCATTAGTAAGAATTCTGAAAGCATAGACTCTGATGCCATAGCTTCATAAGGAGTTCAGGTTTGAGCACACATGTTCTCCCCTACTACTTCAGTTTTCCCAGGTAGAAGATATTTGCAGAGACGGACGAACCCTTCAGGTCCCCCCTTGAATCTAGAGTGTGTCTTTCCTGGATGGTAATGACTGAGAACTACAGCTAGTCTTAATTTTCTAGTCCTCAACTGACAAGCTACGTCCTTAGCCTCACTGCATCAATGTTCCTTGTCAAACATCTTACTTATCCTAAGTACTAATACCAGCTCCAGGCTGACCTTGTGTCTTTTATGGGATTGTCTCTGCTACTTCAGCTTACAAACACACCTGAGTTCTTCAATTCTTCTATTATATTATTCTCTGGAGATCTATTCCTTATGAGTCATTTTGAATGGTCTAGCTTTTTAAGAGGAAGAAAAAAAAAACATTAAGTGAATAATAGAAAGAATCCATATACGTCTTTTTTTTTTAAGTATAAAGGATATATACATAACAGAACATATATGTGTGTGTGCTCAGGCCCACACTGCTAAAGCTGTGGCACTGGAGCCTTCTCTTCCAGAATTCCTACTGATGGGCTGGGCTTGTATAAGAGTTCCAACTCTTTTTATGAATTTTTCCAAAGCCTTTTTAGTCTCCTTTTGCTTTTGGTTTCACAACATACTTTGGCCTGCTCCCTCTCTCTGTGAGCCAATTCATTGTTTCTCAGGAGAAACTAACTGACTAAGCATTCCCTAGCTGGATGTGAATCCTTCTCATGAGTTTTCCTCGCTCAGTAACAAGTTTTCTCTAGATCCTACAAAAGCAAAGAAGTATCACTCGGAGCCACTGAAGGAAGTCAGAAAGAGGCTCAGAAATCTAGGAGGTTCAGAGAACAACACACTCACAGGTTGGAAGAGCACCACACATCTTTCAGGCCCTTATAGCTCATTTCTACCGCAGAGATGGCAGACTTGGGGCCCTCAATGGCCAGGCAGAAATTCTTTTGTTCCACTTACCTCAGACTACATGTAAGAGACTAGGGAAGCCATGGATGGCTCACTCCTGAATATGTGGTAGACAGTTAGACTATCCCTCATCCCTCTCACATCCAACGCAGATGGTGGTGCTCCCTGAGCCTGTTGGAGTCCCTGAGTCCCATCATTCATCCCACTGGAGGACAGCATTGAAAATGACAATGAAGAGAGGTTATGTGACACAAAGCCCATCTCAGTCATTTACAGTTGAATTTCCAGAAAGTAGCCTCAACCTTGAATCCAGAGAAGACTCATAGGAAAAGAGATGCAAACTGACCTGGAAGACTCCTCAGGGATTACCAAGCTTAAGCTAAGAAAACTGAGTTCCAGAGCTACTAGTAGACATGCAGACCAAATAACCAAAGAGCGGGCGAACTTCCACATCATGGCTTACTCCACAGGGCCCATTCATAGAAGTGTACCATTTTAGATCTAGAGTGCCAAGGAATGAAGGTCTTGGGTCAAAATCGGTAATTTCAGAATAACTCTTATTGGGAAGAATGAACCCACTACCTCTGGCTCTTACTCCCTCCCCATCTCTGCATAGATCCCTGGGCCTTGAAAGGTTGTGATATAAATGTCCCATTTAGAGCTGAGCACTCCAAAGTCTTATTTTCTGCATGTTGACCAGTTGTGGGTTTCTATGATAATCAACATCCATTGCAAGAAAAAGTTTATTTGATCTGTATATAGGTAGAGCAATAAATCATTAGAAGTCACTTTAATGCTTTGTACCTTTAGGACCTATTACCTGTCTAGACACAGGAGGATCCTGGCCTCATTGACAGATATGTCTCACAGAGCAAGTCTTAAATCTGATTTTAAAGAGAGTGTGCTACTGTGGGTATCTTGCCAGGTGGGTTGTTACTCCAAGTTGCAGAGTTCACAGCTGGGGGAGACTGAGAATTACTTTTCTCATCTGATAGTGTGCATAGTACCTTCTAGAATATGAGAGATAGCCGGTGGGGATCTTCGGGTTTCCTGACTCCAATGTCTTCAGCAACAGAGTCACTCTTTCAACTTCTGGAGAATCATCATCAGCACTGACAATAGCCGATGATGTTTGGTCTATAGGACCCCATTGGTCAACAACTCCAAAAGAGGTAACTCATCCCCAGCACTTGGGCATTTATTTGATAGGGTACAGTGCCTAGTTGGGATAATGCCCACCCATTATGGGGTAACTCCATTTAAGCTCTTTTACACATGGATTTATCTTAGGAAATAAGAATAAATAGAACAAGGGAAAAGTTTCAATCTTGACTTCATGTGAATCCCTGCCTCTCCCCCACCACCATCATACACATACACACACACACACACACACACACACACACACACACACACACATGCACGCACGCACGCACGCGCACACACACACATGCACACATTACACACATGTTAGGTATGTAATTATGAAAATATTATTTTAAAATCATGTGTTTTGGATTGCCCTGACTCTGGCCTCTTAGGAACTGACATATCCTCTCAACTTCCAGAAGACTCAGGGCCACATTCCTACAATTCACAGTATCAGAGATGAAGGGGACTTTTGAGGACAGTATGTAGGTCCCCAATAGTTTGAGGACACAAAGTCTGGTAGGAGAGAAAAAGAAAGGGTGTAGACACATCTCTCTCTCTCTCTCTCTCTCTCTCTCTCTCTCTCTCTCTGTTTGTGTGTGTGTGTGTCTGTGTCTGTGTCTGTGTCTGTGTGTCTGTGTGTGTGCACATAACTGTTTGTCAATATGTATGTATTGAAAGTGAAAAGTAACAGAGAATAAAATGGAGAAGAGAAAAAGTTGACACTAAAAAATTCTCTCCTTCTGTTGAGAACACAGTAAATCAGCTAGTAATGAAATTCTGTACAGATTAAATGCCCATCGGGAGAAAAATTGGAAGCAAAGACAGACTTATACCACAAACCTCAGCCTTCGGCGTCATGTAAATCTCAGTGAGCAGGGAAATCAATGTTAGCAACGATTGCATTCTTCTTATCACAAAATTGGCTCTGTAAAAGGAAAGAAGAAGAATGGGAACATGATGAAAGGGAGAGCAAGGATGAGGGGTTGGGGAACCGGGATGAGAGGGAGGGCTGTGCTGGCAGTGATAAATATGGGACCATAATTTAAGAGATAGTAGGAAGTACTTTGTGTGTGTGAATTGGAAATGCATTCTAGTAGCTGCAATTGCCCACGAATGTTGTGACCTTGGGTTCCTTGTGGGAATGTGGGCTCCACCCTGTCCCCATGGTGAAGGGAAGAAGCCAGCAACCATGTCATTCAGCGCATGAACAAAGTTCCACTTTTATATGGTAGAAGGAACTGTTTTGTCTTTCTGCTCCATTCTTTGGAGAGGAGAAAGATGTACTGTGGGATTGTAGCAAAGGCAACTTGAATGCCAAGGACAGAGACTCGGAGATGGGACCGCTTAAGAACAGCCTCCGCTCATCTTAGGGCAGCGTGATGGACTGATTCTCTTTTCTGTTCTTATCATCAAAGATTCTGGTTAATCAAATGAACCAAACAAAAGAAATAGAGGTGTTGAGAACAGGATCTGGAGAGGATTTCCCCCTGCTTGTCTGGGACCGTGCTTTTCCAGATACCGGACTGCTCCGTCCAGAACCTTCTCACTTTTCTTGCGACTGCCCTCAGAGCATCAAAGAGGACTGAATCCCATCTACCATCTAAACTAGCCCTGAGGTGAGGCTGCATCTCGTAAGTCTCTGTTCATTCTGGTACAGAGAAGGAGGATGAAATTGGTGATGGTGGTGATGGTGATAAATTCCACTCACCTAACATTCACTGTCTTGATGTTGCATAAGAACTCATTTAGTCCTGAAAATATTCCTATGGGACAAGCACTGTAATTAAATTTGGGAACAGAGATGTCAAGGAAGTTATGTAAGTTCACATTGCTATACGGAGCTGGAAATGGGCTTCAACTCCCAGACAGGCGGAAGACAAAAAAAAAAAAAAAGCGGCCAGTTTCCAGAGTATACTGCTGCGCATTTCAGCACCCTTTTGACACACACAACATCCTTACTGAGTTGCCTCTCTTGATCTTCACTTTTCCCCATGACTACCTCTACCCTGTATCCCCTTTAGGCACACTATCATGGGGCCTAATGGTCATGGAAGCCCAAGGATGACCAGGAATCTTGGAAAGCCCTAGAGCCTGTGGAGGAAAAGCTCTAAGGAGCCTTTGTGGAAGTGAACAGACAAGAAGAACCAAGTATGTGCAATACCATGCCTTCGTTCTCCTCCATTATTCTATCACCGGGTGCCTGAAAAGCTGAAACCAAGATGCAGAGGAAGATCAAAGCAATCGTTCAGTCATTAGGTTTACTCTCCTAACCCCAAAGTATAAGAGTTGGGTTTTTTTAGGCTGTGTTAGAAGACTAAGCCTTCTTTCATCCAGAAAGATCCACCCCGTCTCCCTCCTTCCAAATAGCAGATGTGGGGATGGACCTATCTTGAGAAAGGCAGAGGACCACCAACAATGTCTCCAAAAAGGTGAGTCATTCTCGTTTGCTTGAGAGGCTGTGGGCAGTAGAAGACCAGGAAGGAAGAAGAAATACAGAGAGAGGAGGGGCTTGGGAGTGTGACTCGGTGCCTACTGTGCAAACATGGGCACTGGGATGTGATCCCTAGCATTTCCTTACAGTACAGGCATGAAGGGGACATCTGTAAGTCCGGAGCCAGAGAGAAGTGGAAACGGAAGAATCCCTGGGGCTCACAGGCTGGCTGGTGTAATTAATTCAATAAGATCCAGGATCAATGAGAGACCATGCCTCAAAATATAAGATGGAAGGTAATAGAGAAAGACACACAATGTAATCACTGAGCTACACACACACACACACACACACACACACACACACACACACACACACCACATTGTATATTCAAATGAACATGTGTATACACACACACAAAGAAATATGGACTCCCAAATATTTCTCTAGTTCTCCTCCCTCCCAATGGATAAAACAACTATTCCTGCTTCTGTACAGAAGTGTGATAAGCACTGGGTGTCTAATATGTTTACTGACCCTCCCTATATATGGCTACTTCACAAGAGCAGCAAGCTCTTTGAGCTCTATTTACTAAGTGGAACTGATTTGCCATGAGATCTTCAAACCCTCCTCAAAATCCTCTTATACCAAAGAGAACCATGATTGTTGGATACAAGTATCCCAACCCCATGGCTACACATTCAATTAATACCTTTGAGAATCTGTGCATCAGCTGATTTGGTTCTGCCACAGGTCACCAAACAAAATAAAGGTATTAGCCCGCTCTGGCAAGTCATTATCTTAGTCTTCCTTATGTATCCCAAACAATAGCAAATACTCTCGAGCAGAAAGAGATGTGAGATAAGGAGATGAGAAAAGGCTCTCTGGGATCACTGAGAATCATTACCACTGCTGAGCTGAGAGTTCCAT
Source organism: Peromyscus maniculatus bairdii (assembly GCF_049852395.1). Classification (NCBI taxonomy): domain Eukaryota; kingdom Metazoa; phylum Chordata; class Mammalia; order Rodentia; family Cricetidae; genus Peromyscus; species Peromyscus maniculatus. The sequence goes on along the minus strand of NC_134864.1, from coordinate 41,101,730 downwards.
CCGTGGATGGTGTTGCTAGCTCCAGAGATACCACATCTGCCTTCCCTTTGGCATCTCCAGCAGGATGCTCGGCATATGATCTGTCTCTGCAGCCCCTTGGGAAAGTTGGGTCATGAGCATTTGGAATCATTTCATGTTTAATAAATGAGCTTTACTCACACTCCTGAGGTCAACCAGAAGGCCCTACTGGATTTAATTATGCTGGAAAGAAAGCAACCAGAACCATCTTGCATGGCTCAGATGAGAAGCAGCAGGGAGAGAGAAAATGCAAGATTTGGTGCTTGTGAGTCATTGTTCCGGGGTGAGGGGCTGGAGCCATGTAGTGCTCCAGGAGATGAAAAATTACAATCCCTGAGCCAGATAGTATCCAAAGACAATTAGAGTCCCAATCCACTACCAGAAAGGCTTTGGGAAGTTGACTGGGTATATTCCCCATGGTCAAGTACAATATAAGTCACGGAAAACAGTACAGTCTTATGCCCAGGTCCTTAATTTTAAAATAGCATGATAAACTTACAAATGGGGTCAGTATACTTGATATTTTTCCCTTCGTACTCATTCTGACTGAGTATCTTCAGGACAAAGCAGGCAGGTTTTGTATAAAGTTAATTCAAGGAAAATTTTGATGGGGTGTAGAACAAGAATCCATGGGAAAAGTATAAAGGAAAGGCTAAATGAACAAGGAAATGATTAGTACATCTCTCCATCTGAAGGACAATGGAGAACCAAATGGCCAACCCAACACAGGCCAACACATCACAGTCAAGGCCAGAGATCCCACTAATTGCTATAACAGAAGCTTCTCATCATCCCATATAGTCTTTTCTCTTGCCCTTAATAATAAAAAAATGTAGCTGAGTGGCGGATTCTAACAATGAAGAGTGAGTTTTCCATTTCTCCTTTCAGAAAGTATGGTCAAAGGGCTGATCTCTTGCTGGTGGGAAACACTGAAGAGTCAGATAGTACCCTCTGGGATATCTCTTAGGAGATAAATTTTCATGATTCCTCAGCCTAGTCATCAGCTCATTCTCCATCTGGTTGGTGCCTTAAATACAGGTGGTACCATCTCAGAGAGGATAACAAGGGCCACAGCCCAGGGACAGTGTGATGATTAACTCTATGAAGTCTTGGTTACCAAAAATCTTTAATCTTTTGTTATTCTAATTTTGTTACTTTTTAGGCTAACATTCAAAGTAGTGAGTTTCATCATAGCATCGTTGTTGTTGTTGTTGCTGCTGCTGTTGTTGAGATAGGGTTTCTATGTGTAACAGCCCTGGCTGTCCTGGAACTTGCTCTGTAGACCAGTCTGGCCTCAAACTCATAGAGATCCGCCTGCCTCTGCCTCCTGAGTGCTGGGATGAAAGGTGTGCACCACCACCACCTGCCTATCATCACAGCATCTTAATACATACATGTCAATGTACAACTTTCTCATTCATCACCCGCCCACTGCCCTCCCTCTTGGCCCTGCTCTGACCAGTTCCCTTTCTACTTCCCTATGAAATGGATTCCATCACTCTCTCTATTTCTCATTACCCTTAAGATTACTTCCTCCTCTCTCATGATCCCCTTTCTATTTTCACAACCTACAAACACACATCAATACCCCCTACACATGTGCACACACACACATGCACAAATATGTACACACATGTATAATACACCTATATATAACTTTAAATTTAGGTTCTACATATGAGAGTCAATATGCACATTTTGTCTTTCTGAGTCTACCTTACTTTAATTTTGTTTAATATTATGATAGCCAGTTACATCCAGTTTTCTAAAATGTGGTTTCATTCTTCTTTACATCTGCATAAAAATCCATTGTGTATCTAACCCACATTTTCTGTATTAATGTTTTGTGGTGATGGGTATCTATAGTAGTTGCATTCCCTGCCTGTTGCCAACAGTACAGTAAACATGGACATGCAAGTATCTTTGTGGAATATTGTCCTTTTGGTATATATTCAAGTGATATAAATGAGTTATACAGTCTTCTATTTGTGGTATTTTTGAGGAACCCTCATACATTTTCATACATCAGAATTTTTACCCTAGTCCAAGAAATTAATTTCTAAGCCCTAGGTTTTATCTTTGAGAGAACAGCTACTCTGGAGTGAGTAACTTGTAGATTTGCAATCATCTTTGCCTGAAAATGCAGAGAGAGAGAGAGAGAGAGAGAGAGAGAGAGAGAGAGAGAGAGAGAGAAGAGGAGAGGAGAGGAGAGGAGAGGAGAGGAGAGGAGAGGAGAGGAGAGGAGAGGAGAAGAGAAGAGAAGAGAAGAGAAGAGAAGAGAAGAGAAGAGAAGAGAAGAGAAGAGAAGAGAAGAGAAGAGAAGAGAAGAGAAGAGAAGAGAGAGAAGAAAGAAGGGATAAAGAGAAAGGATACTTTATATAACTGTCACATGCGTGGTATAGAAATGTGTTTTAGTTCATACAAAGGCCATTACAAATCTTTTCCCTCTTTCTCTAGAAATAAAGACAAGTATCAGATAGCATAGTCAATCTCCTCTTCTCCAAAAACACATCATTTCAGTGAGGCCACCCCTCTGCTCTACAGCATGCCTCCTTGCCCACAATGGGTCTCCTCATTGTTTCCTTCCTGTCTGCTCCCGGCACCCCTCTCTTGCATGCTTTGTTGAGGACAGAAGATCCCAGGCAGAGGCTTAAAATGCCTGAAGTCAGATCAAAGCTCCAGGAAGTCTGTAGACTCCACTATATGACCTGGATATGCATCCAGCATGCCAGCAGAGAGGTGGATTGGCTTGAAACCAACTCAATACCCAGTTTCCTTAAAATGACCCAAAAGGAAGGGCGGCCCCAAAGAAAGAAAGAGAAAGGGAGAGCCTGGGCCTCCACACTCGAGCAGTTCTGCAGGCCCAAGGCCAAGATGCATACTGGCCCCCAGCTGCCTCTTGATCCTGATTATTTGGGATTGCCCACCCCTACGCATTTTCATTACCCAACCCGATGACCTCCTGAGGCAAATAAATTTCTCCATGTAGGGTGAAGTTACTGAAGCGAAAAATAATAAACTTTCATAAGCGTGTTTCAATTTTCACTTGTGTTTATGGCCAAAGGTGTTTTTTATTTTAATAATCGCTTCTGGAACAAGGGCAAAACACATGCTGTTAACTTGTTAGAAAGAGGTGGGGGAGGAGAGAGAGAGAGAAAGAGAAAGTGAGAGCGAGAGTCTGGGCTGGGTTGTAAATTTCCCAACAGTTCAGCTCTAATCCTCCCAGCGTGGAATCCAACCCTTAAAACCTTAATGACAGAGAACGAGATAAAACGTTATCTGGACATGTTCTTGATAGTTTGCCCTGGCTTCGTTTTAGTCACGACCATCCAGCAATTGGTGTGAGTGTGTGTGTGGGGGGGGGAAGGTTGGTAATCCGTGTTCAACCATTTCATAAAGTGGAGTATATGAGAGAGAAGGGACCAGAGGACCAGCTTCTTTCCAGTTGGACATCAGTTTTCAGTTCACCTGCATCTGGCAGAGTCTCCAGTTTCAAATGTCAGAGAAAGTAAAGACGCCTTTGAAATTTGTAAGCAATTTCCTAGACGACTGAAAGAGAGTATCCACCCTATAACAGCATAAACTGATTACCCCTCTCCGCCTTTGGAATGGCTTCTCAAAGGGAACATAGCAGACCGAAAACAAAGGGATTGAAATCAATGTCCATTGGTAGGTCTGAGGATTCTGCCCAAGAATGAGTGAACCTAGAAGTTTTCCAATATTAAATTTCTTTCCATTTTTTTCTCCATCTGTTCTGACTCACATTTTCCCAAATCATGTAGAGTCAGGAGCAAATACTGTGTCCAAGAGCACAGTCATACCCTTTTGTGGACTGACCTCTGAAACTGTGAGTAACAAAGGACGCAAAGCCCCAAGAAACCGGAGGCTAGTGAATGTTTTGCAAGTGTCGACTATACACAGGTGGGGTGACTGAGTGTTCTCCTGACTCAGGAGCCTTTCCTATGTAGTGCGTGACAGTCACCCTCAGTGTATACAGAAAATATTCTTTTTCAGGGTACAGGAAGCATAAAGAAGAGGAAAATGGAAATGGCTAACCTTACAGCTTAAGGTCCTATCCTGATAGGATTATAACTCGACTCTCACAGATCCTTCACCTTCTCCAATGTAGAGACTGAATTTAAGTGCTCACAAAAGGCCAGTGCCAACATGGACCTTAGGCCACACATCCACCTGAATGTCCACTGTGCTGCCCTTTAAGAATTTGGTCATCAGTGGCCATCAACCCAAGGAGACAGCCATTGATTTACCGTGCATATACAGGCCTAAGAGATTCCTTTGCTGTATATGTGCAGGGAACTCCTTTACTGCATTCTTAGATACAATACCCATCCTGCTGGCTGTACTCCACCAAGGCATGGAAGTCTCAGTAAGCACCATACATGGAGACTCACAGCACAGACATTTCCTCCCAGGATTCTAACTTGGAAGCCAGGCTCTCTTTCCTATGAAAGGCAAATTCTCATCATGTGCCTGTCCAGGTCTTTCCTCACTTCTTCCCAGGAGAGTACTTCTAAAATGGTTCTTCTAGCCTAGTTTTCTTTGCTCTGAATCCCCTTTGTCTCCCTAAGGTTGCTGACTTGAAAGATCACAGCTACAAATGGCCTTTTGTTTCTCTTCCTGCCATTACCTTGACCCTACCCTGCCCCAAGAACGTTGCTGCATTGAAAATGCAGTCTCACATACACGAATACTAGAAGCTAGATCAACTATTACAAAAAAAAAATCAGTTACTATCTTCAGCCTTTCACAGTGACAGATTTACAAGGAGAGAGTAGGGAGCTTTCCATACTCCTAGCATCGAGACAATGAGTCAACAACTATACAAAGTTTTCACTAGCTCCTAGTGGACAATTGGATAATGGATCTGGGTAGGATATATGCTTTGTTTCTCAGACATGGCTCCTCATGAAGCTATGTAACATCTATGTGTTCAACAAAGTGAATAGAAGCAGAGTTGGGAGGTCCCTGATTTTCTCCTAAAGTCCCTGGAGCACAAGACTGAAAAGACTTACCCGGAAGTAACCCCAGAAGAGATGCTGTTAAGGACTTCTCAGCCCTTCCCTGTAGGACTCAAGCCATGTCTTTGTTTGGGGAGTGGTAGGTGATGTGTACAGGCAGGCTGGGTGGTCCACAAGCAAGAGGGAAGTGGGAAAGGTGTTGTGGTACTGGGACATTAAGGAGCTGCCTGCCTTCCAAAGAGCAGGTCCCACCCCAAAGCCACTAATCTCTCAATTTGGTGTTGAGAAAGGCAAGGCACAAGTCAGGGTAGCCTCACCAAGTCATGAGGCGCCAACTTCTGCCTCACCTCTAAGTCATAAGCCTCCAGGCCTCAAATCACTCAAGCTAACCAACCCAAGGCTTCCTTAGTTCCAGTACATCCTATAATACCTACCACCACCTGCAAAATAGATTGACAGGCAGAATTAGTTCCTATAAACATTCAGGCAGTTTCACCTGCATGTCACCAGCCCAAGTCTCCTACTTCTAGCATCTTCTTGCTATTCCCCTTTCTGGTACTTCTCCTTGTCATAGGGACAGGATATTTCTCTTCTCATCCTTAATTGTAACTGAGAAGATGAACTTGGAGTCTTAAGATCTCATGTGGAGCCATAGCCCTTGTCCATCATTGGACAACTCTGAGAATCTCTGTCTAGGTGGAGGGAAGCCCCCTTTGTGTCCATTAAATTAAATCCATCTATGATCCCAAGAAGAGTCTACCAGTAATTTACAATTTGAACACTTACTTGCTGTAGAGCATAGGAGAAAGCATGAATTCCAGGTTAGTGAGCTATCTCAGCAGGTAGAAATTCTCACTGTGTAAGCCTGACAGCCTGTGTTCAGTGCCTAGAATCCACATGGAGAAAAACCAACTCCTCAAAGTCATCCTCTTACCTCCACATGTATGGTGTGCATGTGCTTGCATTCATACACACACACACACACACACACACACACACACACACACACACACACACACACACGGATAGTAACAAAATATTTCAAGTATGAATACCATTTTCAAAAACAAGCAATTTTATAAACCACTGCCTTCTGATGAAGTCAATATATGAGAACCTGAGTCTGTATGAATTCTGCACCCCCTTTGAATGTGGCCTGCATTTGCTAATCATGATGGCATCTACTATACTTAAAAACTCAGAATACAGATATATAGAAAGCATGCCATTTGTTCAGTCTATGATAATAAATTGATCAAGATTCTGCTTCCTAAGACCTCCTCTCAGAAATTCTGATCTAGTGGATTTGGAAGCAGGGTCCTTGAATCTGCATTGCAATTTCTGATGAGCTTGTGGAAACATCATCCATGGAGTCTCCTTTGAATTATCTTTCTATTAACTGGTGGGGCTTCATAATTTAGTTAGATGGAGCCATCATGTTGTGGCTGTAGATTCTTTGTATTAGCTGTGCTCAGCATCTCTATTGAATGTCTTCTGAGATCTATGAAGGTAGATACAGGAAGTTCCACAGCAAACTGTTTGGTGATCGTCAGACGAGGCAGACCCTGAAAGACAGAATTGAGTGCTCGGTGGGTGTCTGTCAAAGAACAGGGTTCCCATCCATCTTTGTCTTTCACAGTAAAGGCTCCAAAGTCGTAAGCATTATTTCTAGGTCTGCAGAGAGAAACTGAAGGATATTTGTGTTGCTTCTCATTGGCCCTGGACCAGTTTTGCAAGCTCAGTTTTGGCCAGAGTTACTCCTTAATTGTGTGTCTTCCAAATCATACAATCTAGAGATCCATAATTGGACAGCTCATGTGGTACTGGAAGGTTAACTGTCTTACTACAATAAACATGGGGATGACCATGGCGTCACTGCTATTGCTCTGGGCACAGCTTTTGGCTCACACATTGGGGAGTCCAATTAGAGAATATGGATGGTTTCAGACTCCATTTTGTGTGGAGGTAAGGAAAATTCCCCCTTTCAATAATGCCGTGGAATTTCCAACCTGATTATTAAGAGCTCTGGTGAGTCAAACTTAGGCTGGGCTCCTGGCTCAGCTCACCTCCCACATTCTTAGAGTTTTGTACTCCCCCAGAATCCATCACATCTAAGTCTTGCACGGATTCCAACTCCTGTATTACACTGAGGATCTGAGGAGCAGGGTGAAATTCTGCTTCCCCAGCCCAAGTTTCCATTTAACTCAGAAACAGAGCTCTTAATTTCTATTTCCCTCAACAAACAATGGTTTAACTTACAGGGTAAAGGCGTCTCAGGAACTTGGACAAACTTGAGAGGAGTAAATTAGAGGTTAGATAAAACTCAGCCTTCCCACTTCAGCCAGGTTCTACCATCTCCAGTTACTATAAACAACTGGGATTTTGAAAGTGTTGGAAAAAATACATTGACAATCTCTCCCCGCTCAAAGAGAAAGGGATTACAGCACCAGTTTGAGTCTTTGTGTTTCTCTACAATAATGTGGCTACACAGGAAAAACCTTAGCCCCAGAGAAAGACACCTACCTACCATTTCACTGAGCCCTTGGAAAGGGAGCTACCAACATCTGTCCGTCACATATCTGTGAAGTCAGGATATGAGATGTACACAGAGCCCATAGATTAGTAGATAAATTCAAGTTCTTCTTCTTCTTCTTCTTCTTCTTCTTCTTCTTCTTCTTCTTCTTCTCCTCCTCCTCCTCCTCCTCCTCCTCCTCCTCCTCCTCCTCCTCCTCCTTCTCCTCCTCCTTCTCCTTCTCCTCCTTCTTCTCCCTTTCTCCCACCTCTCTCTCTTTGTCTCCTCCACATACTAACATCCACATATGGAAATAGTCAGTATTCATCCTGCTTTTGAAGCACTTAAGGGTACCTACTTTGTGGTAGGTGATTTACCAACAGCACTGTTGGAGATAAGAGCCAGAGAAGAAGACCTGTGAGAGAGAAATCCACAAGCTTTCTATGAAAGAAGAAATTACCATTTATTTTCTCCAAATATGCAAACCAGGAAAAGAAAGGGGCCTGGTTAGCCTTGATGTGGCTCCCTGGGTTGAGGTATACTCAGTCACGATTTTTTACTCTATAAAATGACGGGAAGAAATCACCTGGTTAGTGTTCCAACCTCAAGAAACTCGCTCCACTCAGAGAAGTCCCGCTGCAAAACACTTGAGGCTTCCAAAGGAAAGCCGAATGAAGGTGGAAATGTGCTTCCCTCAGCTCTGGCTCTGGGAATGTCTATTCCTCCCTTAAGGTACTGATTTCTCAATGAAGAAATCAGACTGGATCTCTAAGGCTCTTTTCACCTGGAATAGTGTTCAGGCCTATGGTCCTAACCACCTCACACCACCACACACAGGCCCCTTTGTACTATTAGCAACACCATAGAGCCTATTTTTTCTCAATTTTTAGGCCCAAGATGAGGCATAGTCAGAAAAAAGAATCAAAACCGGATGTTCCACAATCTGATCCTGACTGCTACTTGGGGTTTGTGGGGCTTACCATTTTAAGAAGATCCCCACAGGATTCATCATCAGTTGTTGGAGGAAAAGGAGGACAAAGGAAAGAACTGACTTTTCCTGGACACCTTTATCTCATCACCCAAGGCCTATGGAGGTAATATTTTATGAAGACTATGATCCTTGGGGAAGTCTATCTTATAGAGAAAAAGGAAGCAATGTTCAAACACCCTTACGAGAGAGCAAAAGAGGAAAGAGAATCATGGCTGGAAGAGGATAGAACATAGGCCTCCTTTAAGATACCTAGGAAAGAAATGGATGAGAAGATTGGAGCGTGCTGTGTATTGCTCAGGCTGCCACCTAAATGACCATCTGCTCCCATGCTATCTTAAAATGCCCTTCACAGTAGCCTCCAGCGGATGCCGTTGCTGACCTCTTGGCCTGGAAGTTGAGCCTCTGCCATCAAGTAGGTTAGACTTGTCAAATTCAGACCCATCATGCACAAGCTAGAGAAGGGTCTGTGAGGTCCTCTGGTATTTTGAAGATGATGTCATAAATAGCTAACCTCACATCAAGTACTGGGACCCAGCCAGAGATGGGTAATACATGGAGTGTGGTTCCCTCAGATTCCAAGAGCTCAGGGGAGTGCTGAGCTCACTTTGCTCCTCAAGGCGGAAGCCATCTTCACAGCTCAGGTTTCCTTCAAACCTGTCCTTAGGAACTTCCTTCTTGTGAGTGCAGAGGGCTTATTTTTCTCTTGAAATTTCTTCTTGAATTTTTTTTCATAGTTCCATAATGTTCTTAGACTTTTTTTCCATCAAGTTAAGGTCTTGGGAACCTGCATCTGCAAAGCCCGGGGCCACACATGGGCAGGTAAGAGCCAAGAAGAGGACAGAAATGCTGTCGCTGAATATTCAGGTCAGGAAGGAGGGCTGAAAGACAAAGGACAGAAACCCAGTTTCTTGAGTGGCCTGGAACCATTTCCGCTCCTCCTGAAGGTAGGTCGAGGGTAGCCTTTGAAGAGGTGAACGTGGCCAGAAACATGAGAAGTCCAAGGCTGGGAGGACGGCTGAGAAGCTCCCAACAGACAAAAGCATAACAAATTAGGGCAGGACTGGGGAGATGGCCCTGTGAGTGAAATGCTGGCCACGTAAGCAGGAGGACCTGAGTTTGGGTCCCCAGAACCCATGGGAAAAGCTGCAAATGGCAGCTCGCATCTATAATTCCAGTGCTAGGGGATAAGGCAGACAGATTCCTGGTGCTCACAGGCAGCCTAGCAGAACTGGTAAGCTCCTGGTTTGGTGAGAGATTACATCTTCAAACACACTTGAACACCTTACAAATGTTACCTGTCTTCCTACTGAGAGCCCTATTATCTCTATCCATAGTTCACTCTGTCTCTTCGGTGCCTATAACAGCCTCAGCATATATCAGATGCCCAGTAAATCCATGTAGAATGAATGAGCCTTCAATTTGATCCTTGTTGTTAACTGTAGAATGTTGTCTTTTGATAACTCACACAAGCAGCATTTTTTAAGCACCACCTGTGTGCTAGGTACTGTCGTTGACTGGAGAGAGGACACATAGATTTGACTTGAGTGTAAAGCTCGGATTCTGATGAGGCAGATGAGGTATTTACCCAAGTGACCATAAACACATAAGGAAGAAGCAAGATAAGCCATGGTGGCCACTGTCCACAGAGAGACATTCTGAAGTGGGTTTTTAAAAAGCCTTCCTATGAAAGGCTTTACCTCAGCTTGTGGTGTTCTGTTCAACTTGGGCTCAGCCTTCCCTTCTTCATTGCAAGAACTCAGTTTGGCCAAGCAAATTAAAATTCTTAGACATGAGTTTCTGCCAGAGCTGGAAGGAGAACTTTTCCCATGGAGGGTCCTGGGTTCTGGCTCTTTCTCCATGCCCTGGCGAGACCTCAGCTGGCATTTCTCTAAACAGCCTTCCCTCTTCCAAACCTGAGCTGGCAGCTTACGGTCTCCCTGGACCTGCACCTGAGAATCACAAACCTGATTCAGCCAGGGGATTTCAAGAGAGTACATTGGAAACACGTCTTCAAAATGAAAACAGATAAAGCAGCTGGCAGTGAAGCCAAGGAAAACTCCATTCTTTCTAAAAAGTGGGAAGTCTGTGGGCAGTGGAAACCCTCCTGCCCTCACCACCACAGCCCCTCATAAACACACTCCCAGGCACTGAGACACATGTACACACAAACACTCGGTATCGGGGCTATAGAGCACACCCTTGATAACAGCCCTTTCCTGCTGGATTTTGAGGGTTCTGTGGCCTCAAAACCCTGCAGCCCACAAGGTCTAGGCCATTTGCTGGCTTCTGGAGAAACTCTTTATAGCTTCCTCCTCCACACTGGAGACAGTTCAAATCAACTTAAGCAGACGTTTTATAGGCATTTCTAAGGTAGATACACCATTTAGTAATTCCCACTTATATGCAATGAGGGGGTTGTTTCCAATTTAGCCAAAGGAAAAATTTTTTAAAAATGTGAGTGGAGCTCTTTCATCATGGAGGGTGGCATTGGTAAGCTGACCTTACTTTGTGGGAGGCAACTGAATCCTACTAAGAAATGTCATTTAAATAACTATTCTCCGTGTGGTTGTAATGTAGCCAATTCATAAAATACTTTTAGCAGGCTGTCGTAGTAAACCCTTGGAGTTAACTGGATTACCAGCAAAGTTGTGTCCAGATGAAGAAGCTATAGCTAGAAGACAATGAGTGACTCCATGGCCAGCCTGAGGTCACCCTGGGCTGCACCCAGACCTCCATGCACCCATCAGTGCATGCATCCTACTTCTGCAGAAGCAAGTGACTCCTCAAAATTTGAGCATCAGACAATTCCGAAAATCTACTGAAATACAAGCCCTCTGTGACATGAATGAAGCTGGATGCCTGTGAATCTCCTCCTGCACAAAGCAAAGCATCCCTGGGATAATGAGTGTTAATTGCCCAGTCTACAAAAATCAAGAATTAGCAGGGAGACAGACCTTTGAGAATACCCATGGGTGTGTTATCTTAATTGCATTAACTGAGGTGGAAAGACCCACCCACTGTGGTTGGCACCGTTTCCTGACTAGGATCCTGAGCTGTATAAACAGAGAAGATATGCAGAACACTAAGGCCCGTTTATCCCTCTTTGTTTCCTGATTGTGGGAGTGATGTGACCAGCGACTTCAAACTCTTGCTGCCTTGACTCCCATGCAATGACTGACTGTACTCTTGAATTGTAAGACAAGATAAACCCTTTCTCCATCAAGTTGTTTAGTCGGGGTATTTTGTTACAGTGACAAAAAAGAAACTAAGACACGGTCTATCTTCCAATTGACCAAAAACTCTTCAGTACAAGGGTTGTCCCCAAGATCCACAGAGCAAAACACAGAGGCCAGCCTCTGAGACCTCTATCAGTATCTCCTCACTCACCAGCCATTCTGTTCATGACAGCTAAAAATAATCCCCAAACCATCTGTCTTCTCCCTGCCCCCCACCTCCCGTGCCCTCCACAGATACTCATTACCTACCATCCATGTTCTCACGTTTACCTCTTTGCTTCTCGTTTTCTCTATCTGACTCTCTAGGAGAGCACAGGCTGAAAATCCGAGTTGTTGGAAGTGCTGAGTGACCCTGGCATCCCTAGGCATCAGGTAATGACGGACACATGGCTTCAGTTCCCGGAGAGTGCTGTTGCAAACACACACTCTAATAACTAGAACTGGGTTCAGTCAGGTCTACACTGTAGACGGGCCTTCTAGAATGGGAACAAATCTTGATGTACTTGATATGGCCACAAGGCATAGCAGTTAGTACAAGATGCTAAAACAAACTCCTCCTGTTGAAGAGGAGCAAACAAATGTGAGAGAGGAAAAAAAAATGCTATCAGCCCTCAGTATCCATTGGGTTCTCCATCCACGATATCAGCCGACCATAGAGAAAAACCTTTTAAAAATTGCATCTGTATTGAACATATACAGATGTTTTCCTTCATGATTCCCTAAGGAGTACAGTATAACAACTATTTGCAGAGAGATAATTTAGTATTTATGAGATGCTGTGTAGATGATCCACAAACACCATCCAGTGACAAGATATTTATTTGAGCATCCTTAGAGTTTGGTGCTCTTTGGTATAACGGAATCAACCTCCTCTTGCAGATATTTAGTGACACCTATATCTATTGAAAGGTCCATATAGAGCTATCCCAAGGAGATGAGTCTTAATGAATGAAGAGATTAACCCCCAAAGGGCGCCAAGTACCAGTGGGGAAGCATCAGTGTAACTAACAGAGAGAGCTCGTCCACCTTGATCTGCTCCTGCAGCAAGCACCGTTTTTACTCCTTTAGAACTGATCTGTGAATATTATATTACCCAGGCCTGCTATGACCAAGCTATGATCACTCCCTTCCCGTGCAGCACTAAGTTCTGTGTGGGCAAATTCTAAGACATCTGTGTGATCCTGTCATCCAGAATCCTACCCAGATTCTCCTAAAATATTTTTTAAAGAAAGAAAGAAAAAGAAATGAAAATGAAAACAGGGAAAATAAACATTGTATAACCATTGCTAGTTATGGCCCAGGATAAAAGTTGAGGACGCTTCTATATTTCTGAAAAACTCCATTGTTCTTAGTTCTTGAGTTTAACTTGACAAAGCTGCCACAAAATTATCAACATGTTCATTTGTGGATGTTCATCAGCGTTCACTGTAGAATGGATTTGGGGAGCTAAACTCAAGGGGATTACATAGGTTCACAGAATACGGCTTGGTTCCGGGTGGTAGGAAACTAGCCACTGGTGTGGTTCTTGAAGGCCTTTTAGAGTTTGTTTGGGAATTGTCTTCATTATTTTCATGCTGAGTTAGCTACTGATCATCCAGTACCTTGCCAGTTCCTGTCCAGTCCCGGTCCATGTCAGAGAGGTTGAACCCTGCCAGCTCTACTTCCCAAAGACCTATGCTGTCTGACTTTTGATTTCCAACAGAAATCCTCAGCAGACCCTTGGCAGAAGGAAAGAGCCAAGCAAGTCCCTGACACCAGTGTCCCTTTCCTGGCTTGCGTGGCATGGGTTCTGTTTTCTTGGTGAAAATTTGAAAACTACAGCTGGCATTTTATGGACATCTTTCTTAGCCTATTCTATCTGGTTGTTGGTTCTGTTTTCCCATGGAAGGTCTCATTAGGAAGGGTTTACCTAGTGATGTTTTATGATGAAAGGACCTTAGTTGAATCTGCTTCCTACACTAAGTCACAACCTTGCTAGGAAAGAAACTTAAGACTTCACTGTGCTGCTAAATACTCAAAAGTTAGTTCTTCAAGAGAAAAATACTCCCGGTTTCTAGCACTTTCCAATTTTCATGGTATAAATATTCCTGCCATAGTTGGGTTTAAGCTCCCAAATCATCAAATGTGGATTTGGAAAGAAATATACAGTGAACTTGAGCAATACTGTTAGCTCACTGAATAGCTGAGCAGCGACAATTGGATGCCCCGAGGCAACTAAACACAGGAGAGCATTTGAGAACATGCTGCTTACTATATCTAAGAGACAGCTTTCGGAGGCCACAGAGAAGGAGGCTGGGAAAGAGGAAGCCCCAGAGAACCAAAAAGACAACCAAGGGAAGAAATGTCAACTGAGAATTTGGGAAGTGAAATGGGCCGACTTGGGAGCAGCAGCTCCTTTCAAGGGCACAGTAGAATCAGTGGTGATAAGAGATCTTAGGAGTGATGTAATGGAGATTCAGATCACCTGAGGACTCAGTTAAAGAATGATATAACTTCAGAAAAAAGACTTACCCACCAGAGGGTTCTAAAGGATCCTAGCATATATTAACAGATGAAGAAACCGGGTCTCAGAAAGGCCAGGTCCACCTGGCTGTATTGCCATGTCATAGCTAAGACTGGAGTTTCCTATCAAGGTAACTCATTCATTCACTTTAAACTAGGTGGTGCTGGAAGTCACTTGTGAACATGACATGGTCCTTGTCCTTAGAGTCTCTATTATCTAGTAGAAGAAAGTATTAAATAGCTTATCCTATTTCACAACTATTTTCTTCGTGCAGTTAAGTACTATAAATGAAACACATAGGATGCATTGATAGGCATACATGAAGACACAGTTTAGATTGAAGAGTATAAGGAAACATCTCTGGGGATCTCTGATACTGAGATAAAACAGGTCTGAAGGATGAAAGTCTGTTGGGCAAAGTAGAGGAGAAAGTGGGTCCTAGAAAAAGGGACTTAAGATGCTAGGTCTGGTCTATCTCAAAAAGCCTCTTAAATAGCTTATCTGCTTTCATCACTAGACACCCATGAAAATCGTTGACACCTGCAACTCTGCGTGATAATAAAACTGTTATAATGTGGTATCTTAAGTTTAGATGCAAATTATGAGCATGTGGTCAGAACATTCATCTCCCTTAGCAGGAGCCGTCACTACACATCAAACCTCACCCAGAATAGAGTTTGTGCTTCTCACTGCAGACAAACTAAGGAAAAAGAACACACTTCTCCATGCCATGTACTTTATTGGTAGTGGGATGTGTGTGTGTGTAAGTGTGTGTATATGTGTGTGTGTGCTTATATATATGTGTGTGTCATGTTCACACTTGAATGCATGTAGTTGTGTCTTCCTCTATTGATCTCTACCTTATGTTTGAAGCAGGGTCTCTCACTGATCCTGAGATTCACCAACTCAGCTAGACAAATTGGCCACAGAGCTCTGGAGATCCCTCTGCCTCTGCCTGTTCAGTGCTAGGATTACAGCTGCTTACACCACACCCAGATTTCCCCCTGAGAGACAGGGATCTAACCTCAGGTTCTCAGGCATGTGTGGAAGATACCTTATATACTAAGCTATCTCCCCATCCCTGAGAATGTACCTTTTTCTGCTAAACCCTACCAACCATGTCCCGAGGCCCTCTCCAGATGGTTGAAGCAGACAGCACAGTCCTAGGGCGCCTACACATTCTGAGATGATTGCCCCCTCCCCTGTCCACCTGCTGGAGTAATAGTCACGATCCACTTCTTTCTTCCCCTTAGGAATTGAAAGCCCAAATCATTTCCCTCTCAACCTGACCTGCTGAAGCTGGGAAGGGACATAAAAGCTTATACTGCTCTCACGGTGAGTGCATCCACACCACATCTCCTGGTCTTACAGTCCCATTATTCTATTGCCAAATACTTAGAGCCTGTTTATCTTCAGAGTTTTACATGACTTCGCCAGACTCTAGACACAGCAACCACCATCTAACGTCCCAGATGGACTGGCTACAAAAATGGGGATAGATTTCATTTTCCTCCTCTCTAAATTGGATGCATGCGGACTGGCTTTGGAAAAGAAATGGCTAAAAGAACGAGTAAATAGTCCACTTGTAAATGCCCTGAAAGTCTCTCTGGCGCATCATCCAGACAGCCCATTAGTACAGTAATCCTGGGCATGAGGTTTGGGGGTGTTTTCTGAGAAATGCCCTTTTCTGGAAGGCAAGATTCTCAGCTGGCTGAGATCTAATCATTTATGGGAATATTTGAGGTCCTTTGGACTCTGTTTCTTTCATTTGTCTGTCAAGTGGGATAAATGATGCTATTCCATCGACTGGCCCCATAGCAACAATTCCTGAAATAATTGCGTGCAGGATGGAAGGACAGCGTCCAAGGGAAACCCAAGAGGTTATTAGTTTTACTTCCCATAATCAATTAGTCCAACCAAAAGCAAAGGGTTTGTAAACTCCAAATCCCAAACTGTACACATAACGCCATCATGTTTCTCGTGTACCGCAAGACTGTGCACTGTTATGCTGGAGATACATGCTGCTTGATATTTTCTAAATGTGCAGTGTCTTTTTCCTGAGGCTCCTAAACTTGGGAGATGGAATAGATGAGAATTCCCGTGTCTCCAGAGAAGAGCTTCCTTCCTTTCCCAGGCTTCCCAATCCCGACTTCCAGATCAGTTGTCCCTGAGACTGGCCCTGTGGAGGGGCACCCAGAAGTAAAACTCCCTGGGAACACGGGAACTTTAAGGGCTGTCGGGAAATGGGGAAGTGTGTGTGGCTCAAGAGGGACCCACACTCAAGCCACAAACAGAAGGCGGAGGTTGCAGATGGCACCAGGAAGGAGAAGAGAGATGCTGCTACTCTCTCCTGGGAAGCAGGAAGGCATCAATCCTGCCCGCTTGGGCATTCAGCATTCCATTCACAAACTTCTCTCCCTGGAGACCCTCTCTGGCTTCAGATAACAAAAGATTCCAGAAACCAGCCCTTCTCCCTTCCCAGCCCAGAGGACTCACTAGTTTGGTGTGAAAGGTGTTGATTCAAGAACTCTTGATGGCTCCCTGCTAGACTGATTTTTATCCAAGGTCCCGCCCCCTCCTTGCCTTTGGCAGGTCAGAATTCTGTTCTCTTGTGTTCCTTCCCGTTCCCTGCCCCCCACCCCCACCGCTATAAGCCCCTCCTCCCTCAAATAAACCTTAACTTGGGTTTAAGACCTTCTTGGAAGATGACTCTATAGTCTCCCTTTCTAGACCTTCCCAACCCTCACTGTCATTCAAATGAGAGCATCGCTAAAGGGATCCCTGTCCTTGCCCCCAGCAGACCCTCATAAATCCACAATGAGTTGTTGTTTTTAATTAAAGCGTCCAAATAATTAATGATCAACTCCATTTGTGCCATTGAAAACCCAAATGTCACACGGTTGAAAAGACCCAACCAAATAATTCAGTGTACCCTATAAAGCTTTATAAAAAGCAGAGCCCAAGAGGCCTGCATGACTGGTTTCTGGGCTGTCTGAAAAGCTTGGTTAGGTTTTTGGGCACTTGATTGGATTCCAGGAATAATGTGCCCAGAGCACAAAGGGCCCTTTTGATGTGTCTGTGCCATGGCCCTGCCCCTCCCCTCCTCACTTTACCTGGGATACACATTCCCCTTGTCTCCCTAGTTGGAAAAAAAATAAGCCCTGGAGAAGAGGAAAAAACAGCAGAGGGAAAAATCCCGGTTTGGGGGGAGGGAGTGGGTTGAAATTCTGCAGTTCCCCGTCTGAGTTTGGTTATTAAGGTCTGGTTATTCTAGAAGGAAGAGAAGAAGTGGAAGTCTGTGAGCAGACCCTGGAAAAATGTAACATAAAGATGTCTCCTGTTTGAACGGGACCCTTTGAGTAATAGGTAATGAGTCAATCGCCCAGCAAGGTCCTGCCTACTACTTCCAGGGTCAGAAATAAGCAGACCACTGACTCCAGAAATCAAAATGCAGTTCCACACTGAATTCAAGGCTGAGAATCGCCTAGAAACAGAGGCCAGCCTGTTGACTTTTCATGGTACTTGAATGCCTTGAGAAAATGGCAGAGCCAGCTCAAGGCCAATATTGTATAAGCACTGGTTCGAGAGGATGGGAGACGGGTCTAGTCCAAGCTATAGATATGCTAAAACAGGCAACAGGGGCAGCAGCTAGCAGTAGTAGTGAGCTATTCAAGGTCTTTCAAGAACAACTTAAGCAGTCTGTTCTATCCTTCTATAGGCTCACTGTCGTACTTGCAAAATGCTGTTGCTGCCCTAAGCTTAACAGCTGAAGGCAATAGTCATCTTATTTGGTTCTTATTTAATTCATTTCACTGTTATTATAGTTAGTTGTGCAGAGATTGTATATGTGTCTCTGTGTGCATACCTGTACATATAACTCCATTAATAAATATAAAAGTATTCGCTATTTTGGATGTATCTACATGATGTAATTTGAATTTGGTCTTTACTTATTTATGGCTGTGGATAGAAATAAAAGCAATTCGTATATATTGAATTTTTATACAGTGACCTCATCAAACACACTTATGAATTGGAATAATTTTTCTATAGATTGTCAATATGTCTTCAGGTTTCAGCTGGCAACATCGCCATGAAGATGCTCAGTGCATATTTTTAGGTGTCTTGGTGACAGAAGTAACTCCAGGGAAGAACGTGCTTCTACTCTCAGGGGTCCTATACCTACCTCCAGACCACTTGTCATTGGGACTGACCTTTGTGGAAGACACTGGCTAACTTCCATATAAAACGGACTTTATGTGAAGGCTTTGGAATACCTCTGAACATCACAGGAAATGATGTACTCTTGGACCTCAGAAAAAGACAAGATCCAGAACAGCAGTAGGAGACACACCAACGGTCGATAACAGGATGGTGGCCTTTCCCTTGTGAAGCTTGTCTCAAGATCCAAATTCCTTTGAGAGAAAAGCTTTGTCCCCTAATTAGGTCCAGCCTTTGGCAATGTGGCCAGATAGTTAGAGGCCCAGTGGAACCACATATAATACCATAGGAGTGGTACCCCAAGAAAAATTCAAGATGCTGTTACAGTAAGGGCAAAATGATGCTAGAGAAGCAGTATAAAAAGATGACCTCCATAGATGGGGTCTAACTGGATCTTTCCATCCTCAACCATCTAATCAAGATTGATGTTTTAGGCTATAATAATGGTGATAGAGATTCACGCAGTATCAGACAGTTTTATTTTCCTACCCAGTCTACGAAAGCATTTATGTTCATTGATCATGACCCATGTTATTTATTTGTACATGAAAGTAGATCTTCTCTCTAGCTTGGCTTTCCTGAGTTCCCATACATAGTCGCACCGTTAATATGCACATTACTGACTGTTGAAATAGGTCTGATGAACAAGCAAATACATTTGAGCTCTAGCTGGCATTCTGGCCTTTGTCTTCTGTCTCTTTCTAGGGGTGGTGATGTGTTTACTTTGCTGCAGTTACTTTGCAATAAGAGACCTAGTGTTTAACCTGATACAGTCAGTAACTACACTGAATTCTCTCGGCTTGTTGAACTGCTGACTCCGAGCTTGAGCACACATCATGTATAAAAGATGTTTGTGGGTTTCCTAGGTGTCTTTAATCCACAAGAAAGCGAATCTGGGTCATCGTAGTCAATTTTCTTAAGGAGAGAGTCCTCACGAAGATCAAGCGAGGTGGAAAGTCTCCGTTCTCCGCCGTCACTCATCTCCTCCTTTATTTACTGTCGATCTGGTTTGTATTAGCGTGCTGACAAGCTGAGCTGTAGACATTCTCACCCACAATCCAACTGCTGCTCCGTCTTCAGTTCCAAGTTATGAAACCCAATCTAAACCCAAGAGGGGAGGCTACAAACTGGAACTTTAAATTTCAGTTTACAGAGTCCCCCAGGATGATTCCAGGAACTGGGCTGGGAGGGTCCTGGGAATTAGAAACCAAACCTACCACTCTTTCTTCCCCTAAAAGGCTTCGAGGACATCGGAAATGAAAAGCCATAAAAGACCATTTTCACGATGTCTCAACTGAGAAGAATAGCAAGGGGACATCTCCCCACCCCTCCTGGAAACTGTTCATAACTAATTGCAGATGCAAGGAGGTGTCTTATTCCTCAAGGTTATTTGAAGGACATTTCACAATTCTCCTTGGTCACCTGTTTCAAAATATGAGCCGAATGCCAGGAAAATCTTCCTCATTTTCAAACACAAGTTCTTTCCTCAATCGAGAACATTTGGGTAATTAAAGTGTAACATTTCAGTCCTGGAAGAGATTTTAAATACCATTTCGTCTGGAGGTCACCACTAGTGACCCAGAGATTGAGACATATTTTACCAGGGCCATAGAAAGTTTAATTTCTCAGTTTTTTTTTTTTTGTTGTTAGTTTTAGTTGCCAGTACTTAGATATCAAAACAGTTCCTTCTTTAAGAATTGCATATGTTCTAGAGAACTCAGAAGACCTGGAAACAGGGTCCTCATTCCTACAGCCATAAACAGACTTGAGTGTTCTTCAGGTTGGTGTTGTAGGAAAAAAACATGAATTCCCCGATTTATCACAGAGCAGACCAGGTGAGCTGACTCTACAGACCATCAGTGACTACGACTTCTTGGCAGCCCTGTTTGCGATCCCTGGTTTCTGATGTGAAAATGATCTGAGAGGACTGTAGCACCCCGTCAGCAGACCTCCTGATCTCCGATGAGGAATACTTCTTCAGCCCTCACTGGGCTGACCTGGGAAGAAGCAAGAGAAGAAAATAACAGGAAGTAGGGAGCGGACATCAGAAAAACCAAAGCCTACAGTTGTCATGATCCCACTGCCCCTGGCAGTCTCTCGTCAGCTCACCATGTTATACACAGAACTGTCTGCTGTGGAATGTGAAGAAAGATAATTGGCTGCTCTGGGGTGGGGGGAAGTTTCCACGCCAAGGTATGTAAGACCCAGGTTCACTTTTATGACAACAAGAGAACACATATGTGCCTATATGTATGTCCTTTATTTCTGGAATGGTTTTGATATTTTTCGTCTAGTACAAGGAGAACCAAGGTGGTATGTGCCTTCTTAACTCTGAAGTAAAGCCCAGAGAATGTGAAGAAGGGACTCAGAAAATAGGAAGGGAATACGGGAGAGAGAATTTTGCCTATGAAGAAAATAAAACACAAAATTTGTGATCTAAATGGGTGATTATAAGAGGCCATTCAAATCAAAGGTCAGTTTGGAAAAGAAAGAGAGGGGGTGGGAGGGAGGGAGGGGAAGGGAAGGAGGGAGGAGAAGGGAAGAAAAAAAGAAACAAAGAAACAAGAAGAAAAAGAAAAAAGCAAGTTTATTTCTCAGGAAATTGCTTAAAGGAGTTCATTGGCATATAGAAATGATTTAACTCTTTGAGTCTCAAAAAAAAAAAAAAGGAGTGATTGGCAGGCAAAGCACCAATTCTGTGATAATCGTGTCTTGCCACAAGCTAGGAATAAACAGTACATTGAACATGAAGGTAACACTTACAACATCAAGGGTTTGATCTCCAAAGCCAGAGCCGGCTGCCACAGGCTTGCCAGCGTGTGGCTCCAACAGTTGACACAAGAGCAGCAACCTTGACTCTGCCAAGAACAGAACAACCCTTTGAACCGGCTCCTGGCTGTGAACGTGGCTCAATACAGGCCAGAGACGCCGACCGATTCCTTCCCTATCACTCTCCACTCAGAGCCACGGAGTCTGCAAGAAGCTTCTTCCGAGGAGGAGCAGACACATGACTGGAGCTTCAAGCCTTTGATTTCAGGTGGAAACTGGGGTTTCTAACTGGGAGCCACGCCCCCATCCCATTCCCATGCAAGGGATGGTGGCCCTTGCTGTCATTGAAAAGTTGGAGGGAAAAAACTGAGCTAGGAGTTTTTTTTCTTGTGACCAGCTTATTTTTTAATCAGCTTGGCGGCCCTGGTGGGTGTTATAAAACAGGGTGAAGAACACCCGCATCCACTCCCCACTGAGCTCAGGAGTATGAAGAAAGTGCACAACCACTTGGCCATCTCTCTGCCCTCCTAAAATTTTATCTTTAGAAGATTAGAAATAAGTTCAAAGAAGGTCTTTGAGGAGCAACCTAGAACCCCAGAAGTCTTAAAAATCACACAGTGGTGGATTATGTGCCAGAAAGCCTTCCAGCTCAGAGCGTTTCTTTCCTCTGGTAGTGAAGACATTTCTAACCATATTAGGAAACATAGCTAGGTGGTAGGAGAATATATGCTGAAATCATTATTTATTAATATGCAAAAACATTTTAACTTCATCTGTGCACCTTTACAAAATTGTACTTGATGTCGGCTAGCTATAGACATGAAAACAAAAACCTCATAAAGAACCCACGACATACATATTTTTAAAGTCTTGGTGTTAAAAAGACCTCCAAAAATGAAATTTTGAAAAACAAAAACTTTAAAGAAGGTTGGTAAAATTATGTACATCAAAATAAATATGAAACACATACAACAAAGAGTATTATGAAATGAAATGAAAAGGAATAGTCTAGCAGAAAATATTGAAAACATAAAACCAGAATATACACAGGACTGTCAAAATTAATAATATAAAAATAAGCACCAAAACTCCAAGTGCACATACTCAGAGCCCCCGACCCCCACCCCTGCGTGCACCAAAAAAAATAAAGATATTAAGTGAAAAAGATTTTTGTTAATAGAAATGCTCATAAAATTCTGCCCAAATTTGCTGGAAAAGCAAATTCAAGGAACTCAACAAATGACAATCAGAAATTTTGTGGATTCAAAGCCAGTCTTGTTTAGCTAGTAATGAAACTGCTTAACACTCCAATCAATGAACAAGTCACAAAAGCAATTCAGAACAATGATATGTTACCTGCAGGAGAAGAATGGACAAGGCATTGGTTTTCGATCTTCCCAAGGCTGTGACCCTTGGATACAGTTCCTCATGTTGTGGTGACCTTCAACCATAAAATTGTTTTCATTGCTACTTCCTAACTGTAAATTTGCTACTGTTAGGAATCATAATGTAAACATCTGTGTTTTCTGATGGTCTTCGGCGAGCCTGTGAAAGAATTGGTTGAGCCCAGGGGTCACAACCCACAGGTTGGGAACCAATAGTGCATGTGCCAATGGTATCTCATCAGGACCCATGGAGACCACAGAACAGCATCTTTAAAACTCTAAGAAGGAAAAGTCAATCAATCCAAAATTTCATACTGACAAAAAATATTCTCCATGAACAAAAGTAAAACAAAAATATTTTCAGATAAAGTAAACATCCAAATTCATGGTTAACAGAACTGCACTACATACAGATGCAGGGGGAATCTTCAAACTGTATGGACAAGACACTGTTATAAAATGTATATCCTTGAGAAAAATAAAATACCAAAATTATAGACATTTAATACATAAGTCATAGTTTGACCAAGAAGTGTGTGTGTGTGTGTGTGTGTGTGTATGTGTGTGTGTGTGTATGTGTATGCAGCTGGAGAGTTTGGATTACCATGGAGAATTTGGCTTCCATAATTATGGGGTCTGGCTGGGGCAGGTGATCAGAAAGGAAGGAACTAAGTAGGCTACAACCCCAGATTTGTGGCCTCTGAGCACTCTTTTAAAAGTCTCAGGCAGGATAATCTCCCTTTTGATTAATTTGGAGAAATCAGCCATGATTAGAGACTTTAATGACATATATAAAATCCCACTCTAGTAACATCTGAGCCTGCGCTGATTGACTAACTGGGGTTGCTATCAACCCAGCCAAGTTGACACATTAGAACACCGTCTCACCTGGGCCAACATAAAATAGTACTTTCCTTTCTTCTTAAATGCTTTAAAATAACTGCGGTTGTTTACACTAAAAGATTTAACAGTGGTGAGCTTTTCAATTTGCATTCAATGTTATACATAAGACAACTATGAGATAAAGGCCAGTGGGGATGTGGTAAAGAGACCCATTGAGTTTAAATGAGTGGTACTGTTTATTACTTCTTATGCTGTGAAAGTAGGATAGAGAGATGACTGATGATACATCACTCACAGGCAATGATATGTAGCTTTAATACAACATAAACTGAAGCTGACTACTAAACATTTTAAAGTATCCCAAAATAAGACTAGAGGAACAAAAAGAGCAAAAATAGATAGAAAAATAGGTAGATAGATAGATAGATAGATAGATAGATAGATAGATAGATAGATAGATAGATAGATAGATAGATAGATGATAGATAAAAGACCTAAATTCAACCAAATTGACTCAATAACCCACTAACTCTACTTCTAGCTGTCTACCTAAAGAAACTCACTGGTTGCACAGGAATCATGCAAAGGGACATTTAAGGAAGCATCCTTTAAGATAGACAGTCCTGTGACAAACTAAACATACATCAAGGAGAGAGAAGCTACTGAAAACACATTTGTTGCTGCCCTGGCCTTCTTTAAACCCTTGCCCTTCTTCCCTCACTGGCCTGTGCTCTCCTCTTGGTGCTCCCTCTCCCCTGTCCTCTGTCGCTTCTCCCTGGGGAGTCGGAGTCCTCATCTGGTGGTGTTTCCCCAGAGGAGGGAAGAGAACATGGAGGGGAATCAAAGATCCTGTCCCAGAGGAAGGACGGGAGTGGGCAGGGTACAAAGGAAACTTCCGTGAGATGGGGTGGTGGGAGCCGGAGATTCCTCCTGGAGTATGTGTCAGGGAGGAAAGGGAAAAGTCAGGGAAAGCGACAGCTAGAGCAACCAGGCCAGAAGCAGAAGGAGGGGACTAACAGTAAGGAAGTGGAGCCGGGGAACAGGGCTGCCCCCTGGGAAATGGGGGACTGTAGTCACGCTCTCTGCTTTCCTCCTCCACCCCAACTCCGGCCCTCATCCTTTCTCATTCCGCTTCTCAAGGGCAGAAGCCCCAGCCCTGGCCATGCCACTGTGTTCCCATGTCCCTTTCGTGCCCCACACTCCTCCACTCCCCCTTCTGCACGAACTCCATGACAATAATTCTACCTTGAAAAAAAATACGGACTTGATCTAGTTGCATGTGAGAGTCTAAAATCATGTTAGTATGATAAAAGCCAAAGGTACATGCTCAAGATAAATAAATCTTTAAAAGTTAAGCAAAGAAAACTAAGTCACAGAAAGATAAACAAGTGAAATAGTTTTTACTTAGTATTTCATGATATATTAAAAAATGTTATATATCCAGATATGGTGGCCTATCTCTTTAATCCCAGCACTCAGGAGGCACAGGCAGGCAAATCTCTGAGTTCAAGGCCAGCCTGGTCTACAAGAGAATTCCAGGGCAGTCAGGGCTGTGCAGAGAAACTTTGTCTCAAATATTTGTATTTATATACATACATACATACACACACACACACACACACAAATATATATATATATATATATATATATGTTATGTAATTTTAAGGATACACAAGAGAGTAGTTGCATAAAAAGAAAGAGATGAGAATATTAAATACCAAAATTAAATGTCCTTATCCCTCCTGAGATACTGGGGAGGGACAAAGAGCAATCAATCTGAGATGACCTCATCTCTGTCCCATCTGCAATGTCTACTTTCAGATTGGTTGGTGTACATAAGGTTAGGCATTCCCACTACGTACGTCTGAAATATCCTATTATTCAAAAACTCAGAAAAGAGCTAGAGTTCCAAATACCTCTTTGGCAAAAGATGGAGGCTTGTCATGATGAGGGATCAGACGCCCTTGCTGAATGCCCTCAACTGTTTTGACTTCTGAAGGGGCGTGCCATGATTATAGCTGCGATTAGGTGACTCACCATAATTATGTTTTGTTGAAATTGAATTTATTGAAGCATGAATCATTCTGCCCAAGTCAACCTAATTGCTCCCCACACTGTGGATGGGAAGGACAGTGGAGGAGCTTTCCGTGGAAGTCATTACAGCACCCACAGGCACACGCATGTGCGGTGCAAGTGTGCCCCTGCTCACACTCCATTCACCTTGCCCGGAGTGCCTCCTGGTCTCTGGCAGCAACTTGATGTCAGGAGAGAATCGTTACATGGTTAACTGTGTTTTCTTCTGCTTCTTCCCCCATCTTGGCTCTCAGGTTTCCCGGGGTCTCTGTTTCAGACCACAGACCTTCCAGAAGTCAGTCTCCCGAAGCCGCTGACTTACACTTTGGAACCCTGTTCACCTTCCTCAGACCCCTTCCACTCATCTCAGAACTGTAGGGAACTGCAAGGCCACTGCAGAGCTGTAATTTCAGTCAATGTGGGTGCAGTAGACGCAGACGCAGACACAGTCCCTTCCTGGGCCCTATACATCGGGAGGAGTGTAGTGTGTGTGACAGCTCCGGGCTTACCCTAGTCTCATGCAGGGATGGAGGTTAGTCCGTCTCTCTCCTGTGCCTCTGCCAGCATGTGGAAGCCAGAGGACCTCCGGCCACTGGCTGGTGTTTATTTTCTCTTTGTGTGGATGGAATTGAACAAACGTAATGGACTCTGAGTCTGTTTGAATCTAAGTGTAGACTAAATGTGGAAATTAACTGATCGCTCTTTCTCCTGTACACTGAGTAACAGGCATGCTCCCTCATCTCGCCAGTTTGGATGCATTTACATCCCTTACGAGGTGATTTTTCTGTGCACTTGACACATTATATAATGTTTTAACTTGACCACTCCACGGGGATCAGTGTCTTTATTAGTCCCATACTGAGGATGAGGAAGCTGAGGACACAGGAAGTGGAAGAACACGCTTTGCATGCACTTAGCAAATGCAGGGTAGAAGGTGCTGTCTCTAAGTCAGGGTGTCTGTCTCCAGACACGAGCTTTCAAAAAGCCATCTGGCATCCTCTCAGGACACGTCTACTTGATAGATGAGAAAACTACGCCTGTGAGAAATGAAGTAACTTCTAAAGATGACACAAATCGTGAGCGAAGCAGTGAGAGCCTGCAGCTGCTCTGACCCGTGTGCACATCCATCCTCCCAAGTTCAAATGACTGGTTGGGTGTGGGGGCCCAGGATGACGATCACACAAAGCGGGGTGGTCACACTCGGCAACCAGTGGCATGGTGCAGTTGACGGCACCCAGATACCCAGTTGCAGTACTCCCACCAGGCTGCTGCTTCCCTCACCTGCCTTTGGTGAAGACTTAGGCTTGACTTTGAATTTTTCCCCTGATGACTCCAACTTCCCCTGCAATCACCTCGTCAAGTCCGTTGTCATCTGCAGTAGTGAAGCTGACATATTAACCATGCATTGACTGGTCCTCCATCTTGAACCTCTGTGTGTCAACTACTAAGGAATGAATGCTCCAGGAAAAAAGGGAACATGATAATCCACGTGACACACATTTAGGGGAGTGACCTGAGCAGAAACTGACAATCAAGAGTCCTCTATATGGACCCATAAGATGGTTTCAGAGCATAGAAGAGGCAGCAAGAAATGATGATGAAGTCAGAGGCTGGTCATTAATTCACTCATGCCTAGTTATCACTAGGATCTTCTTTCTTCTGATTTGTTCCCTCTGAAACATCCCAAGGCTCAAATCCTACACATCCTTGTAGACATGAACACCAAAGAGTTAGGGTTTAAGAGCCAGTTCAGTTCTTTTGTTTTATAGAGCAGGAAACTCAGACCCCAATAGCCACCATGGTTATCCACTTAAACAATATAACAACAATAAAATTCAGAAACCAGAGTCCTGAGAGAACCAAGAGCCTTGGCCAGAAAAAAAGAACATCCATATACCCAATCCTCTAACCTCTGTTCATTAAAAACAAAGAAATGCCCTCCAATTTTTCTGCTTCCTCGTGTTATTTAGTCTATTGAATTGCATATGTTCAATATCCACCAGTAACATCTATCTACTGTAATTTCCATGACTAGTATAGTGGCTATTTATTATAATAAATCTCTATTTATTTGCAAAAGGACATGGAGGGTCATCTTACTAGGGGACTTAGTCAAGTCTTCGTGAAGTAGTCACTATGGATGAGTAATAAGCTTATAAAATAAAGTTTAGACCTGGACAATCACAACAGAAAAAAATATCTTTCAACATTCTTTTTTTTAAAGAGGATCAAGGGAGTTTAACCAGGCCGGGTCTCATGTAGCCCAGGCTGACCTCATATATAGCCCATACTAACCTTGAACTGATGACCCTTCGGCCTCCACCAAGTGCTTGGATTTATAGGCATGTAGTGTCAAGGTTTCTTTACAGGAGGAGATTCTATGCAAATTCAGGGAAGAAGAATGCCAAACATAAAAATTTTATTATTTTTTTTCTAAAATTAAAGAAAGAAGCAAAAGTTATGTCTCAGTGAATAGATGGATGATAAAGGAAATTCCCAGAAACAGAGAGATAGCCATCAGTAGGGAAACTGCAATAGTGCTTGCTACTTTATCCCGAGCCAAACAGGAACAAAGCTAGAAGTATCACAACACCTGAAGTGAAAGCACACAACCAAACTACCATTACCAAAACAACACGGTACCAACGGAAAAACCAACCCACAGAAAAGAGCACAGAGTCCAAAAATTAATCCACATACTTATAACCTATTAATGTTTACAAAAGCACAAATATTTATACTGGTGATGATTTCTTCAATAAAGGGTACTGGTAAAACTTCATATGAAAACAAATGCAGCTAGACCCTAATCTCTCAAAATACAAAAAAAAAAAATAAATAAAAAATAAAATGGACCAAAGAGTTAAATGAAAGACCTTATCCTAAGAAAATCCTAGAAGGAAACATAGAGGAAATTCTTTAAGACATCACTATAGGCAACTGTATTTTTAATGAGCCCAAAGCACAGGCAAAGAAAGCAAATGAGACAAATGGGTGATCTCCAAGGAAACAGCTGGAACGGTAGAGGAAATGATTGACAGAATTAAAGGGAAAGATGAAAACATTTGCAATCTGTTTATTTAGCAAGGAATTACTGTCCAGAAACAGCTCAGACACAAAATGAGTAATAAGCCAATTATAAGGTAAGAGAGCAATCTGAATAGACATTATTTTTTAAAGGCATTTAAATGGACAACAAGTAGATTTTTAGTTTTCAGTACATTGGTCATCAGGGAAATGTACATGAAAATCACAGTAACAGATCTTGCCCCAGGTAGAATGGTTGGTATGAAAAAGACATGGAATCAGAAGAATTCTTATACTATGTTGATATAAATTAGTGGAGCTGTTACAGATGAGAGTCAGGAAGTGCCTCGAAACACTGAAAACCTACTCTATAACCTAGCAATTGAGTGTACAATTGAATGAATCAAGGGAGAATGAATCATCATAGCAGAGAGATGCCCATACTCCTACATTTATCTTACTATTCATAATACCGCAGGTAGTATATCAGTGTCTATCAATGAATGGGTGGACAAAGAAAACGTGTGTGTGTGTGTGTGTGTGTGTGTGTGTGTGTGTGTGTGTGTGTGTGTGAGAGAGAGAGAGGGGGGGGGGAGGGGGGAGAGAGAGAGAGAGAGAGAGACAGACAGACAGACAGACAGACAGAATGGAATGTTATGCAAATATAAAGAGATAAATTCCTGTCATCTGCAGCACATAACTGGAAGACATCATGTGAGGTGAAGTAAACCAATCACAAAAAGCCAAATGTAGCATGTTTTCTATCATTCATGAAAGTTTGAAAAGTTGACTTCATAGAAGAAAAGCATAGGAGTATCCTCATTAGGAGTAAGAAAGGGAGGAGCTTCTCTAGTGAGGATGGAGCAGTGGTGAGGTAGACAAGAGGAACCAGGCTTAGTGTTCCATGGAATATCAGGGTAATATGACATAGTGTAGTGATTTTATTTGCATTTCCCTAATGACTAGTGATATAAAGAATTTGAAAACATATTTCAAAACAACTAGAAATTTTCTAGGTCTGCCTCCTAAGATCTAGAAATGATGTTTAAGGAAATAAAAGTGTTAATCAGCCAGGTTATATGCTGATGCAGACATGCATCATATTATTACTGTGCCCCCTTTATATATACAAATGTATGCTAAATATTTAATTAAAAATTAACTTGGGGCTGGAACAATGGCTCAGTGGTTAATAATATTTGTTGCTCTTGCAGAGGACCCACAGGTTTAGGTCTCAGAACCAACATGGCAGCTCACAGTCATCTGTAACACTAGTTCCAAAAACACCTTCTTCAGGCCTCTGTAGGTACTGCTTGCATGTGATGCATTTATATACATGCAAGCAAAATACTCATACACCTAAATATTAAAAAAAATAATAAATAAAAATGAACTCGCTGAGGTTTTCCCAGCACTACCCAGATCATAGAAAGTGGACTAGTGGCCGGGCGGTGGTGGCGCACGCCTTTAATCCCAGCACTCGGGAGGCAGAGCCAGGCGGATCTCTGTGAGTTCGAGGCCAGCCTGGGCTACCAAGTGAGCTCCAGGAAAGGCGCAAAGCTACACAGAGAAACCCTGTCTCGAAAAACCAAAAAAAAAAAAAAAAAAAAGAAAGTGGACTAGTGATTAAAGACATAGTACTATCTATATGACTTAAATTACATTGGTTTTTAAATGAGAACCAGTGGGCCAATAATTCCAAAATAATCGGTGGTGCTAATGTTGTTGTTAATCTGTCTGTCGTAATATCATCTCCTTGTCTGTCTCCAAGGACTCCTCCATCTGGCCATTATCTGACTGTGACTTGAAAGGATCTTCTGTCTTTCACTGCCACCTCCACTCCATATCTAAACCCTGAGAGCCCACAGGCTGGGAAAGGATGGCTACAGTAGATTCAGAACTCATCAGCATGTTGCAATGTACAACATTTAACCTAAGATATGCCACATGCAAATAAGGAATGAGAAATTCCCACCCTTACACCTTATCATCCAAATTAGCCAAAACAAACTAGATTGGTGGGACCATTTGTCCCCATCTGCTTGACCACAGGGCATTGACAAAACCAAGGTCTCTCAAGGTTTTAGCTTACCTCTAACTCCTATATCCCATTTTTCTCATTTCTTCACCCCAGAAGTCTCGAAGAGCCTCCTTACTTACATCTCTCATGCCTTCCTTTACACTTCAGCCTCTTTAATTTACTGAGATTTCAGAAAAATTGGCCCACATTTCACCATTTATAGATCTCACCTCAAATTAGCAAACAATCATTAATATGTTACCACATGTAGACTGGAGACAAAGTGAATGCCTTTGACCTAATTTGGCACACCAATTCTTGATTAAAAAACTCTTTGCCTCATGAAGATACGTATTTGAACAGATATTGAATGAAGTTAGACATGTTGAAGAGACTTTGCATCATATTTGAAGGAAAGACCAACACACTTATTACTTGACTATCTAGGAATTTAGAGTGGTGTATCAGAGAACAGGAGACCTAAATCTTGACATGCAGAAGTTCAGACACCTAGTTATGCACAAGTAGTCAGTCAGTTCCAGAGAAAAGAAAAACAGTGATGTTTCCCAAATTTGCTGAGGCATCTTGAACTATTTTTTTTTAATTTTGGAAAAATAAATGCATTATGCCCCATGCATCTTTCCCACTTCACTTAAAACTATGTGTACTGGAAAGAAAATTTAATCCTTATGCTCTTAATTCACTTACATTTAACCCATCAAAATCCAGCTTGGTGGGAACTGTTAGATGCTCATGAGCCTTCTGAAATAAACCACTTAGAGCCCCCCTTTCTTTGAATTTCAGAAACCACAATGGGGAACTATTTTTAGTAGATGTAGTCAGTGGGACAAGATGTGAGTTCAATTTTGTCTTACGATTTTGCCATAGCCAACACATTCTGTGTTCAGCCACATTGCCACAACTTGTCTTTAGTTCTTGCCAATAACCTGAGGTTTGAGGACCAGTTTTGTGAAAAGTCAACAAATATAGAGTGAGACCCAACTCCCAGTACATGCTGAATGCTGTGGGGGGCCTTGGCATTAGGTCTCAGTTTCTACAATGCTGGTGAGACCTCCTCTGCTATAGTCTAAGGGTTTGGGTTTTGTTCGTATGTAAAGGGTAATGGAGCCCCTGCCCATGCTCATAAAAGCAACCCAAACTAAATTCAAATATATGAAAATGTAGGCATGGGGGACTAGTTGGAAATAGAATAGGGTTGTTGGCAGTAGATGGGCATAAGACAGGAAGGTAAATATGACCACAAATTATTGTATGTATGTATGTGTGAAATTTCAAATATAAAAATTATATGTGTGTAAATTAAGATTTCAAATTTATTGTCATTCACAAAAAAAGGTAGTGGAGAAGAATGAAAAAAAGGATCAAGAGAGAGGAAATCCAGTGAAGGAGAAGAAAAAATTATAATTTAGAGGCTGGAGGCACAGATTTGGGGAATATGTAGAATCTGACTGAATCCACATAATGTATGTGCTCACCTAGAAATGTGTGCTAGACTACTTCAAAACAAGCATGAAAACAGACGTCACCCTTGACCCCTCAGTTACCTACCTCAGTCAGCAGAAAACTAAAGGACAACCATAATTAATATGCTAGCAATTATTATGCACACCTGCCTTTTGAACTCAACTGAAACATCATAGGCAAACTTGAGCATTTATACTTTCTCTGCTGGGCCTTAATCTTACCAGCATGTAGGAGACATAGGCAGAGGTCAACTTACTTATAGTTGGCTTCTTGCCCTACTGGTAAAGGTTAGGAGAATCTGGAAGTTCTAACCTGTGAACAGGGCTACCAGGGCATAAACAGTCTCCCGTCAGCACAAGCCAGGGCCAAGAGTCTCTATACTCATGACTACCTCATTCTCTATTAAAACCTGAGTGCTCACAAATATTGGTCCTTTGACTAGTTTTCCTCCTTTCCATCAGGGAACACCATGTCTTAGCCCAGTGACATAGGAAGAGAAAGGGAATGTTGACCTCTGTCGAGACCAATATGTTGGGTATAGAACTCTAATCTGGGTTACCTGGATGCATTCATTTATGCAGGCTCACAAACATACAATATACAGGCCAAACATTTACATTTACAAAGAAAGGTCAAGATTTCATCTGTCAGCTCCATGAAGTGGAATTTTAAAATAAAATGGCAACTAAAGAAGAAAATCCCTGCCTCGGAAGAGGTCACTTTCTCAGACTTAATGTAAATGGAATCCTTCCTAAAGATTTCCAGGGACTGTGATAAGAAGGCTACTTAAGACTTTGAAAACACATTGGCTTGGGTTCAGACAGCTCTGTCTTCTGCTATTTGTATTTCCTCGCATCTACAGGCAACAAACGTTTTCCTATATGAAATGGTCACGTATGAATGTCATATGTATGGCAATGCTTTTTCATAGCATTGTCATGAAAACCAAGTGGACGACACATTGAAAACACTTTGTGTGAAGTAACAGAGTGAAAGGTGGGGAACAAGAGTTGTCAAATAACCAGCTCATAGACCTTGATGTATTTCCTGGGATGTTCACTGGCTGCACCTTTTAGTGAGTGATCTGAAGTTCCTATTAAAAGTTGGATGTTAGCCGGGCAGTGGTGGCGCACGCCTTTAATCCCAGCACTCGGGAGGCAGAGCCAGGCGGATCTCTGTGAGTTCGAGGCCAGCCTGGGCTACCAAGTGAGTCCCAGGAAAGGTGCAAAGCTACGCAGAGAAATCCTGTCCAAAAAAAAAAAAAAAAAAAAAGTTGGATGTAGTACCTAGGAAAAATAACAGCCATCTCTTGGGGTGTTTGTCATCTTGTTATATTGTCATAAGCACCAGATGTCAGAAGCAAAGACAACACTGTATCTTTCCACGGTGCTGGAATTTAATAACAATAAATTCCCAAACTATTTGTTTCATTAACTGTAACTTAACAAGTAGTGCCGATTTCCCTTGATAGTATGGCCATTTGTAATCACATCTTCTTTTGTTCTAATCTTGTTTACTCTCAAATCACATATTACAATCCTTACCACATAGACAGGTGGCTACAAAAGGATTGATGGGGCCATGGAGTTCATAGAAGCCTTGGTGAAAGCAGAAGCAAGGGGCTGATACAGAGTCACTGCAACCAGTTAGATCAGTGATTCATGAACCTAGTTGAAGAGCTGCTGGAAGCAGAGTTCAGAGAAATCACAGAGGCCAGGACTACCCAGGTAAGGTGCAGAACTGGTCCAATAGGCCAGACAGACTGACGGACAGAAAGATGGCAGTCTCAGTGGACTGCATAAAGCAATGGGGACCTTGCTGAGCTGAAGCTCTGAAGTCAGTTGAGAGTTCTGTACCTGCCAGTCTGAGTCCCCTGATGCATGCACTGGTTAGTCAGATCACAAGTTCAACTGGGCCATTGCCATTGCAGTGTTATGTGTCTACCCTTTTATGAAGTTAAGGTGGGGGTGTTACCTAGGTCATTGGTGTGTTGTGTTCAAGTTCTCAACCCTGTTTCTTTCTGGCATGGTTTTAGTCCACCCCTGTGTCCATGCATGCCTAGTCTGCTTTGATAAGTTTATAGGTGGTGCTTTTTTACTTGCATGCATCTTATTTATCAGTCTCTCAGTTTCTGCCTGTGGTTAATGCTTGGCAGGTCCTGGAGTAGACATACACAAATGAGATGTAGTGATTCTTCTTCTTCCTTTGCACTCAAATTGGATCCAGCAAGGGCAGCAAGCAAGGCAACAGTTACCCAAAATGGGGGCCAAGGCCCTATAGGTCCCCCTTTTACTAATAAAGGAGCTTCTGACTTAGGTTGCGTGGGACATCAGCAGGTCACCTTACCTATCTTGGAGATGCCTGCCCAGGCCACACAGGCACTCTGTCTTAGGTTGGTAAGTGCCCCCCAGGCATTACCCATCTTTGAATCCTCATTATCATACAAGCTCAATCGTGTGTGAGCTGCAGAGTTCACTGCTGCCAAAGATCTCAAAGTGGTGCTGGGCTTGCAATCTGTGTGTTTGACACAGAAAAGACCAACAGAAGTCCTACTCCACCCCTAGCCAGTAGGCTAAAGACAACTGAGCCTTACTGCAAATTGGAGTCCTTGTAAGAGAGGGGATCTAGCTCAGTGGTAGAGCACTTGCCTAGCAAGTGCAAGGCCCTGGGTTCAGTCCTCAGCTCCAGAGGAAAAAGAAAAAGAAAAAAGAAAAAGAAAAAGCTAGTTTCTGCCGGGCGGTGGTGGCACATACCTTTAATCCCAGTACTTGGGAGGCAGAGCCAGGTGGATCTCTGTAAGTTAGAGAGAGCCAGGTGGATCTCTGTGGGTTAGAGGCCAGCCTGGTCTACAAAGCGAGATCCAGGACAGGCACCAAAAACACCAGAGAAACCATGTATAAAAAAAAAAACCCAATAAATAAATAATAAATAAATAAATAAATAAATAAATAAATAAATAAATAAATAAATAAATAAATAAATAAATCAGTAGGTTTCTATAACCATAAAGAAATAGGGGGAAGAACAGTGTGTAGGGAAAGTGTCCATTTTGTGTGGACACTAATTGTTGAGGTTAGGGAGTAAAAATATGACTCTCTGTGTGAATTTATTTGGGAGCTGGGTGGCAGCCCCCCCCAAAAAGAGCCAAAAACAAATAACAAATTGGCACCCAACGTGGGGCTCGAACCTCAGACCCTGAGATTAAGAGTCTCATGCTCTACCAACTGAGTCAGTTAGGGTTATTTGTTATTTGTCGTTATTTGGTTTTGGCTCACTTTTGGGAGCTGCAGAGCTGGTGAGGTAAGGTTGGTTGGTGGCTCTCACTATTTCCCTGATCTCTAAGGCTTTCACTCCTATATTTGACTCCATGTTTTTTTATTTAATAAGACCATTTAGAAATTCATCTACACTAGGGGAAGCCAAGATGCCAAATAAAAGCAGGGAGTCACAGGAGAAGATAGTAGAAGAATCTCTGAATAAGGGCAATTTCACAATTGTTCCTGGAATCCAGAAAACAGTCAAAGCCTGTCACCCCTTATTTATGCTTGGATCACTGATATCTCATTCCCCCAAGGACATAACTTGGTCTTATTATAGACCTCTTCCTGGAGTGAAGTGTTTTCATGAGGTTCCTCAGAGCAGTGTGTAGGAGGAAAATGAAAGGGATTGGGTGATCCAGGAACCTAACAGAAATTCCAGACCTCTGTGACACACAACATTCTAGCAGTGTCTTGGTATTGCTCTTCTGTAGTAGATACAGAGTGGTGGTCACCATTCAGAAGCCTTAGAGTAGTCACAGAATGTAAAATGACTAGTTGAGCTTCATTACCTAAGTGATGGACATTGTTCTACCCACCTGCTTCATACAGACTGCAAGACAGGGGTGGTGGTGGGAATAAAAGAAATTAAAGGGCTTGGATAAGTAGTACCTTGCTGATTGTTGTTTGAAACCTGATAAATTTGTAGACCACATCAAGGGTCTAACTGTCTCAGAGTTTACACAGTGCTAAAAGCCTCTGAAGGAGGGAGCATTTGTTGAAAACATTTACCTGCAAGCAGCTTTAGATAAATGTTTCCTAAGGCAATGTCCCATAGTTAATGAAAACAATAAACTAACCAATGAGCTTAGAAGGAAACTTTAAACAATAACCCACCCACATGTGCTTGGAAAAGCCCTAACATATTCCTGGAAGTCAAAAAGTTCATACCTGTGCTTGGGGCTGTATCCATGCTTGACAAAGACCTAAGGAGGTTCTGAATGACTGAGAGGCTCTTTGCAATAACTACATGGAAACAATCTGAAAACCAATAAAAGACTAAGGAATGTGCCATAGCTGAGTGGGAAGATGTCTCACACACTAAAGTTCTTGCCACACAATCATGAGAGCTTGATTTTTTTATTCCCATAATCCACAGAAAAAGGCAGTGACATACATTTATAATCCCAGATGCTGAGAGGCAGAGTCAGGTGGATCCCTGGGGCTCTCTGATTGGCCAAATTGGACAAAGAGAAACTCTCAAAAAACAAGCATAATCTTTAGCTGCATTCTAAATATTCATCCTTATGCCCACAAGTAAGTGTAGTCCTAATATCTCATCAAGGAAGCTTCTCTTTGCAATAAACAAAGACCATTATAGAACATCACAACCTACTGTGAGTTGTGGAGCCCAGTCTCAATAAATACATCGGCAGTATATATCTCTTCCCTAAGGCTCAGGGTGTCATTGCAGAACAGGAGGCAAAAATGAAAGCTAGAGGAACAGAGTCTGCTGTGAAGTTGTGTCTTCTAGGAATATTAGAGGTTACACCCATAAACTCTCACCAACAGGGTTGATTAAACATGAGCTGGAATTGGACAACAAAAGACAAGCTAACATAGATGGGTGTGGTGGTTTGAAGGAAAATGACCCACACAGGCTCCCCCGAGTGACACTATTAGGAGATGTGGCCTTATTGGAGTAGGTGTGGCCTTGTTGGAGGAAGTGTGTCATTGGGAATGGGCTTTGAGAGTTCAGATGCTCAAGCCAAGCCCAGTGTCCCTCCCTCTTCCTGCTGCCTCCCATTCCAGATGTAGAGCTCTCAGCTACCTCTCCAGTACCATGTCTGCCTGCATGCCACTATGTTTCCTGGCATGTTGACACTGGACTAACCTCTGAACTGTAAGACAGACCTCAGTTAAGTGCTTTCCTTTATAGGAGCTGCTGTGGTCATGGTGTCTCTTCACAACAATAAAACCCTAACTAAGACAGTGGAGGAAATCGCCTGAGGACTGAACCCTTTACAAAGAACTATCAGCAACTAAGGAATGCTGAGAGTTGGAGAAATAGGCTTCCCCAGGGGAAGAGCACACCAATTGGTTATCCAGTACTGAATTGTGAGCCCTGAAAATATACTTGCAAGTAACACTATACAGACTGAGCAAGTTATGCTTACTTATATATTTAGGAATATGTCATATGTAACAAAAATAAATGAACAATAAATAACAAATAATAATAATTAATAAATAAATGAAAGCAAGGGTGGATTATGGGACAGTTTAGAGAGAGGAAAGGTAAGGGGGAAATAATGTGATTATATTATAGTCTCGAAAAAAATAAAAGAAATAATGAAAAGAAAAAGGAAACAAGTTGGCCAGTATCTGAGGGATAAAGATACCTGAGGTTGTTCTCTGACCTCCACACACATGCACACACACACACACACACACACACACACACACACACACACACGACCATACACACAAGGACTGTGACACATCCATATAATGGAGTATTATTCATCCTCCAAAGAGATGAAGTACCGATAAGTTAACTTAAAAAATGCTGCACTAACTAAAAGGAGAAATACACAGATGGTGTAATTGATGCACATGATGTGTTCAAAGTGGTGAGCGCACAGATGCAGAAATGGTGGTTTCCAAGGGCTGGAGGAAGGAGGCTGGAAGAAGAGAGGTTGCTAGGAGCTCTGGGTATTTGCTTGACTCCGGGTGTTCTTTCATCTTTTGGGGGAGCCTACCTGATTATGCATCCCCTCTACCCCAACCTCTCCTTGTCTCCTCTCAGCCTGCAGAAGAAATATCCAGCTCCTTAGGAGGGCACCCGAAGCCTTTGCAAAGCTGACTCCAGGGATGATAAAAACACTCTGGAATTATGGAGCCATGCTGGTGGTACCCCGCTGTAAGTACACTAAAAGCCACTGAATTGCAGCTTGAAAACGGTGGATTTTATTATGTGAAAGCTCACATTATGTGAATTGTAGCTCCACATTTGGAATGTAGGCATGAGGAGGGGCTAGAGAATCTCTTCTCTCACCTCCCACTTTGCATGAGGCATCTTTGCAGCAGGCACATGCTGTGTCTAAGTTTCTTGTTAGGAAGTCTCTTGTCCATAGCTTCACTTCTTTCTAGGCACTAGTAACATTATGTCTTCCCCTCCTTCTGGTCTAGAACAGCCTTAGTTCCCATTGTTGCTTTCATCTACCTCAGAGTCACTGTTTCCTTTACCTTTTGACACCACTACAAACAGTCCCCTCATTCCAACTGTCCACCCTCCCAGTGAGCTCTGTTTATTGGTGGTACCCTCACAGAAGGGTAGATCTTCCAACTGCTGGTGAACAACAGTCATGCTCTTTGAAGCTCTGACACTTAGGATGAGCTTCTGTGGGTGACTTAGAATGTGACAACAGGGTTCTCAAGGAGTGTTGGTGTTTTCTAATATCACATCCTTAATTCACTCTTGGGTAAAGATCATACCCCACCATAACTTCAGATATTAATTACTGATTATTACTCAATGTGGGGGTCTTCTAATTTTTCTCAGTTATTTATTTTATAGTTATAAGTGTTTTATCTGAATACATATATGTGTGCCTGGTGCCATGGAGTTAGAAGCAGGCAGCTGATCCCCTGCAACTGGAGTGAATAGGTGGTCATGAGCCAACATGTGAGTGGTGGGACCCAAATGCCGGTCTAAGTGCTCTTAACCACTAAGCCAACTATCCAGCTCCTTCAACTTGAGATGTTTCTCTCTAAATGGATTTCTATGCCCTAGATAAATCTTTGAAACAATGTGATGAAGGCTTCCTAGTGAATGTCTAACACATAGCTAGCTCAGTGCCAGCCTTTTCCTCTATTTTAGTCCATGGCCCTGTGATCCATCTATTAGGTTAAATTAGACTCCTCAACGTCATCTTAAGTTTACTCTTTCACTGTGCAAAAGGACTTCAAACCCTTCTTAGACTGCAGAGAAATTCTCAAGACATAGCTCTTCTTATCCCCAGCTCTTCTCTTTCATTCACACTCTGAAAAATTCTTTGTACTACTGGCTTCTTCTTGGCCCTGAACATTTTTATATTTCATCCAGCTTTGAAGAACTTTATCATAGTGCCCTTCTCTCCAAAGCTTTCTTTACTTCTTCTCTGTCTCCATAATAAATTCTGGACCTGCCAATGGCGCTCAACACAATCCCAATGTGACTGCTGCTTATCTCTCTCCCTCTCCACTGGCCTTCACACACCCTGAGTACAAGTCTCTAGCCCCTTAGTATTTTCTGCACTCCCTACCTTTGTGATTTTATACATATCATTGCTTCTGCGTGTAAAAGTGCCAATGTCACTGTTTAATCCAAAGAAATATTCATCCTCCAGGTCTGAAACAATCCATTCACTCGTTCAACAAATCATTATTGACAACATAAAATGTGCTAAGCACTACGTTGGGCATCTAATGGTGAGCAGGACAGACCTAGTTTCTGCTCCCACAGGACCCAGTGTCTAATGGGGAAATGAATGTTAACTCAATAATCTTTTAAATTGCTCCATAGCCATAATTGTAAATAAGTGCCATGAAGGAAAATTATAGGGTGCTCCATCGGGTCTTCTCTGAAGCCCTCTGAAATCCCCCAGGCTAGGGTTACTTGCTCTCCCTTGGCTCCCACAGTACTGTATTTATGTTTTATCATGTCTGTCCCAGTAGAATTGGAAACAGAGACTAGGTTATATTTTAATCTTCAGTGTCAGCCAACATTTTGGGTTTGACATAAATGAACAGTGTATGCATAGGGGATAACTGAATGGATAGATAAATGAAATAACAATTTAGACAAAATGATGACTTGAAAATTACCCTGAAAATAACGACAGCAACAGTCCTAAGTGTTTTCGCTGATTCCAAAGGCTCTTTTAAAAGAAGCAGACAAATATCTGTTTTCCAAGTGAATATATGTCACAAGAAATATTGCTAATGGAGTCTTTGTTCTGTCGACTGACTCACTATTATACCACTTTCCCAGGAAAAACAAATTTTCACTGAGTTTCATTTTCATCTGAAGTTCAATCTTTACAATGAAATATGGACAGCCATAAATCTGGGGAAGCTGTTATGAGCATTTGTGGGATGCTTGTCTATGGATCCTCACCTTCAAAGGCATGAGCCCCACGCTATGAGACTTTTGATTCATTCTTTCCAGCTCTCTACTTCACCCTTTTTGAACATGTTGTCATTTGTGTGTTTGGATTCATTTTTCATCCAGAACCATCGGGGTGAAAGTGGCAGTTATGCTGACCCCTCACCTCTATATTTCTCATAAATTTACCTCTTGAAAACAAGGACATGTTTTCACATGTTCATAGAGCCATTATCACTCGACAGCTTTTCCTTCACGTCATACTACTATCCAATAGTCAATAAATGCTCAAACTCACAATTACAAAACAATGTCATGTATTGCTTTCTAAAAATCTTACATCAAATCCACTGTCAGAGATTATAGCCATT
Source organism: Peromyscus maniculatus bairdii (assembly GCF_049852395.1). Lineage (NCBI taxonomy): Eukaryota > Metazoa > Chordata > Mammalia > Rodentia > Cricetidae > Peromyscus > Peromyscus maniculatus. Next base: position 41,060,891 of record NC_134864.1, on the reverse strand, counting down.
TGTCTTGTTTCTTCCTTCTTAGTTCAGAATTCCTTCACTTGACTTCCTCTAGAGTGAGTTTTTGTGTAATTATATTAATTCATTGGGAATTCCATATGATTCATTTTGATAATATCTACACACACACAAACACACACACACAGAGAGAGAGAGAGAGAGAGAGAGAGAGAGAGAGAGAGAGCGCTCTGCTGACACCTTGCAAACCCATACCCCACTTCCCTATTTCAATGGTGACACAATTACCATTTTCTAATTGTGACATCCCTGTTACACCCCACCAGAAGCCTTCTCTACCACCCTGCTTGAACTTGTTTTAAGGTGTAGTTGGCTTTCTTTATACTGTTTTTTTTTTAAGTTCTCCGTTGTAAAGTGCATTATAACCATTTTATGCTTAATCGGTTCATAATTCAGCCAGTGGGAATTTGTTATTCTTCTTTTTATATGGTCTGCTCCCCTCTGTTTTTAAACTCTTTCTTGTTGTCTGAAACATCCTTTCCTTTCCTCAGACCTTATCAGAGCTGAGACATGCAAGAGCTCACACCATACCCTCATTCTACCTTGAGCCGCATGCAGAAGGCTCTTCCTACCTGCCCGTTCTCCTATTCATGATTGCTTCTTTCTCTCCCGGTGGCTGAAAACAGCTACTCATCACTCATTTCTCTATCCTACAGTTTTCTCAAAGTTCAGTGTGAATTATTATCTCAACACCACAACCAATAGCAAACAGAGCAAAGTTTAAATTTCTTTGCAGGCCACTTTCCCCCTTCAGCTGTTTCCCACTAAACCAGTGGTTCTCAACCTGTGGGTACTGACCCCTTTGGAGGTCGAATGGCCCTTTCACAGGGGTCACAGTGGTCTATAGGCCACTCTTATTGACATATTTCTCAATTATTCCCAGATATGTCTAGGTTTGTGTCAAATTGACAAAAACAAACAAAAAAACAACCAACACACTGAGTCAAAAGGTAAATATTGCATATAAAATTATTCAGCTATTCACAGTTTCATCCAAATGGCTTGTACCCATTCAAACTTCCAGAGCAATATACAATGTTCTTGCACTACTGTGTCCCTTGAATATTCACATGTTGAATTTCTAACTGAAGGTACTCCAGAATATAGTTCTATTTGGAGATGAGCCTTAAAGAATAGGTCCAGTCATCTTGGACTGGGAGACTCCAGAGTGTAAGCATAAATGCCTAGCATTTTATTGTGGGAACCCTAAGAAATTCATATACCTTACCTCCCCCTCAATCTTATCAACAATGAGTATTGTCATTTTTTAATATGTACCAATTTAATCAGTGACAAAAATATAGTGCTAGTCTGTATTACTATTATTAAGGGTATGTGAGCATATTCCCATATAGTTAAAAATCATTTTCTTCTAATTTTAAAGAAAATTGTGATTTTGGTAATTTAATTTTTTTAACTTTCTTTTTATTTAGTCTATGTGTCTTTACATCATGTGTCCTGATCCCGTTCATTTCCCTGTTCCTTTGGATCCAAACTCCACCCCTGTATGCCCCTTCCAAAAAAAATTAAAAGAAAACAAACCAACAAAAAAATATAACAGGATATCTAAGAAGAGTCCCAGCAAGGGCCCAACATTGATAGTGTAGTAGAAACCAGAGGTCTCCAAGCAGACCAATGACTCTTTGCAATGAACACTTGCTAGTAAAGATGTATGGACAAAGGGGTTTGTGATGTTACTCACTGTGTCACACTGCCGCTTCTATTTTCCCAATTTTTAAACATTCTATATATTTGACAGAGTTAGCCATTGATCTCTGATACCTGCCTAAACACTTCCTTCCACTGAGCCACTATTGATCTGACTCTATCTTTGTCACATAATTCTGTCTTGATTTTATGTAGGACTAATCAGCCTGGTTTTTTTTTGTGTGTGTGTCTATGGATTTGAAATCATATTTAGAAATCCTTCCCTATACTCAATTTAGAAAACATTAAGCCACTCCCCCACGTTTTCTTCTAGTAGATGTATGGCTGCTTTATTTTGGCATCTTATATTAGATTATTGTTAATTTTAGTATAAAATGTGCATCCAGATTTTAATCTTTTCCCAGGTAGCTACCCAACTGTGTCACAAACATTTATGAAATAAAACGTCAACTTTCCCCAGTGACTTGGAATGCTACTTTATCAAACAAGCTTTTGTGAATGCTTGAGTCTATTTCCATATTCCCTAGGTTGCTCCTCTGGTGTCTGTCTACGTATCAGGGCCACATTACATTAGCCACTGAGGGACTGTATTATGTCATAATATCCACTGCATCATTCTCTCTTGCTTTCTTCTTCTCCTTGTCCAGGATCTCCCAGGTTCTTGTATATGTCCCTTTTCTGTATGACTTTAAAAATTCATTTGTTTAGCAAAAAGCTCATTGAAATTTTTATTGGATTTGAGTTAAATTCAGATTAAAGTGAGAGGAATTGACACCTGGATGGTGTTGAGGAGTTATGGACCAAAAACAACGTGTCTTGTTATTGACTCAAGTCTACATTAATGTCTTTGAAGAATATTTTCAAATGTTTCCACATTTAGAATTTGTATATTTCTTTTTAAATATTCACCTTTTTATTTGAGATTATAAATGAATGTTTCTTTTTCCATTATAGATTGTACTTGCTAATCTTCTTGTATATGGGAAGATTGTTGGTTTTTATAAGTTAATATATATCCCATGAACTTACTAAATTCTTTACCTCATTCCAATTCGGTTCATTACCAACTCGCTTGGGTTTTCAATCTATACTATCATTTCATTTGCATATGGAGATGTTATCTCTTGATAAGTTGCTAAATTTCTGTCTAACTGTACTGATAAAGAACTCTAATACATCTTCAACAATGTAAATGGCATCCTTGCTTGATTTCTGGTCTTAGTAGAGATGTATCCCTTGCTTCTCAATCAAATAGTATAGTGAGTTTAGGACAGATGTGTAGATGCATATACAAGCCATAAATGTACATATATATATATATATATATATATATATATATATATATATATATATTCTTACTATGTGCATCCTACATGGACAGATGTTGGTATATATTGAAGGGCCTCTTTATGGAGGTAATATATGATATTTCTTCTCATATTTATTAAGTGTATGTATATATTAAACTTTTCATTTTCCTAGAATTTTTGTTATATATCACTTTATTTAGTGATAGATTCCTGGAATTACCTTTTATTTTATTAATGTGCTGTTAGAATATTACCACTAGGGTTTTATTTCATTTTTGCATATGTATTTACAAATGACATATAAATACATATGGCTAGTAGCTTCTTACAACAATACCAACAGTCATCACCATTATTGCTGTCAATCTTCTAGGGTTCCAGTATTCATGCCATACTTACATTTATGAAGAGTCTGCGTGGTCTCCATTTTCTATACTCTGGAACACAATGGAAGCAACTTAGGAAGCTGTCTACAGAGCTCCTCTCTGAAGGACCTGGGTCTGGTGTTTCTATGTGGGTTCATAAGTTAGGAACTCTCTCCATCTTCCTTCCACACTGCAGAACGACATGCCTAAATTCTATTTTAGGTGTCTGTTTTAGAAAATCCCATTTTCATACAATAGAAGGAATTACATAATTTTTACTCGCATTTGTGAAGTGCCTGCTCATGATGAGCTTTCCTGTGTGCATGGCTGTTTTCATCTGGCCTCTTACTTCCCAGAACTGCGCTTTGCTCTTTGTATTGAGCAACTACACTTTGTTCTTCCCATCCGAAGAATGAGTTTTGACTCTTTCTCAGTTCTGCTCTTCTTATTGTCTCTCAGCACCAAATTTTCTTCTTTTCCCTTTGTTATTTCCTTTCTTGACCTCCTTTCTGGCTTCCTTTATCAATTTTTCTACATCTTTGAGTTGTGAGCTAAGTTTGTTTAACTCTTTCTTTTTGGTCTTGGTGTGTCGTCAGATCACTGCCTTAATTATATGCCATAAATGCTAGTAGGAACATTTTCCTTCTATCATTGTTTTGAGAAATTCTGCAGTTTCTGCTTATGTCTCCTTGCTGTGGTTGTTAAACAAAGAGATGTTGTACTTGGTAATTTTCAGGCTGGAGTATTAAAAACAATTTTTCTCACTAATAGCTATTTCCTGGCACTTACCAAATTCTTATGTCCCAGTAAAATCTAGAGGTTGACATCTTAACCCCAAGGTGAAAACATTAGGCAGGAGGCCTGTGGGAGATTATTAGGTTGCGAAGGCTCTACCCATACAAAGGAGGTTCCCAGCAAGATAGCTAGTCCTTGGCACCATGTAAAGAAACAGCCAGTAAGCACCACCTATGAGCGAGCCGGGGACCCTCACAATGCATTGAATATACTTAGGCACCTTGAACTCGGACTTACCATCCTCCATGACTGAGAAAGTAATTTCACATGTGTATAACCTACTCAGTCTATAATGTTTTGTTTTGGTTAAACCTGAACAGACTGAGACATATGGCCAGTTTTTGTTAAGATTTTAGTCAGGCTTGGCAAACAGTCCTGAATAGAAACCTACCCTACAGTGAGCCCTGCAGAATGCAGCATTCTCTAGGGGCTGCAAGTGAAAAATCCTTACATCATGCTTTCTTTTTGTTCTGTGATGTTCTATGAAAAAATTGTCATTTTCTTTCCTCTGCAGTACATTTGGTCTTTTTGCCTGGAGATCTAGATTTCTGTCATTGTTTCTCTGTCAGTATTTTCCTAGGCCAGTCTTGGGCAACACCATTGCGGGTTTCTTTTTGCAAGCATACTGTGGCTCTTTAACAGTGTGGCTCCAGGTCTTCATCCCTGTTAGAAATTCATCATAGCCTATGGCTTTAGCTCCTTGCTATTTCTCACTGTGTGTTTTCTGTTTTAGACTCTTCTGAGACTTCCTTCTATTGCTTGGTTTCTTTCCGACTTTTATTTTCCACGCTTGCTTTATCTCTATTCTCCTAACTTGTCTGACTTTCCTCAAGGTCTCATAGCCGATGAGATTTGCTGCCCCACAGGTACCAAGATAGCATTTTTTTTTTCAGTGATGCCTTTCCTATTAGTGCTTTCCTGCTTTTCCATTCCGTTCTTACTTCATGTTTTCCTTGAGTATGTAAGGGGTAGCTATTTTTGCTCTAAACTTGCAACTTGGGATTGAAAGTCCTTGTTTTCATATTTTCAAATGAGACTTTCAGATACTGAGTCATCCGGGATCCGTGTGAACGTTTTCTCCTACTTTGTGTGTGATGCAGGCAGAGCATTTTTCCCTGTGGATAGCCTTGATCTCCCACTTTTGTCTTCTTGGTGGCTTTGTGTGGATGCTGGCTGCCATTTTCTGTGCACCTCTCCGTGCTTACACAAAGAGTGTGTGTAGGCACAGCTGCGCAGCTGGGTGCCTGATGATGTTGCCTGATTCAAGAGCACCCTCTTCTGGTGCAAGAAAGTTGAGTTTCTTTTATTGACAGCACCTAGGGTGGGGGCGGGGGAGTGGCAGCTGGTCTTCTGATTTTCGAGGTTTGATTTTGTTTGGTTGGACACTCTTCCTTAAATTTCTTCACTAAGGAGTCTCAAACTGTACTTCTGTCACATGACGTCTTCTCTCATGTAAGTGATGTCTTTCTCACATGACAGCCCAGTCCCACACACAGCCAGGTTCTCTTCTTCTATACCCTAAAACCAGAGCTCAGTGGCCAAGTTCTAACGTTACTTTTCATTCAGATGTGAAACTTGGTTTTTCAAGAGTTAATTGATCTGAGGTTTAGGCACAGTGATGCCTCAATACTCCTCTCTAGTTTTCTATACAGCCTTCTACCTGATGCTTCCCTCCACATTCTGAAGCCATGGGACCTGAAATATATGTTCCTATTTGCATGTAATTTGTAGTGATTATTGATTGTATTATAATTTAAGTGTATGTATTTGTGTGTGTGTGTGTGTGTGTGTGTGTGTGTGTGTGTGTGTGTGTGTGTAGAGATAGAGATAGGTAGATAGAGAGATAGAGAGAGAGAGAGAGAGAATATATTTGCAAGTATTTTTAATTCAGAGAATTCTTGAAAGTGTTTTGAACACAAGTAAAGTAACATTTAGGATTACTAACTAATAAAGCCTACAGCCATGCCCTCTGGTCTCTAGCCAGTTCTAGCCTCAATGCTCCACATGTCCTTAAGTCCATCATTTCCTTCCTCCAGATACCCTTCTTCTGCTTTAATGAAAGAACACTTGTATCCTTCCATTAGCACTGCAGAACTCAGTCTTTAAAATCCCATCAGCCCTTGGCTCTGCTCTCCACCCTGTGCACACAAACGAAACTAGCTTACATTTATAACTCAATAAGAAAATATTGAAAGAAAATGTGGCCTGTCTTAAGAGGGTCTTAGCAAGATGTAAATATAGACTTGACTTGCTATGTCTTTTAAAGAAAACGGAGGTCTCTGTTGGTTCTGTTTGTAGCCCTTAACCGGAGAGGGCTCTGTTAGGAGCTGCCACTCCTCAGTGTTGTTTCTTTTACAAGGTCAGAATGTTCCCTTTCAAACTCCAGATACTCACCAAGTCCAAGGAGAAACCTGCCGCTTTGGCCTCCGCCCCTCTTTCCCATGCTCCTCTGGGCTCAGGGTCCTGCCTGAAGACCAGCTCCCATTCTAGAGGAGACCATAATTTAAAAAAAAAAAAAAAAAAAAAAACAGCAAAGAGTCAGAAAAACTTCAGGGCTAAATGTGAAAACACTCAGGGTCACCATAACCATTCTTGTGAGTTATGTTACGCCCTTAGTTCTCATGTGGCCAAGGGAATGGCTAAAACCACATTATCACAGAAGATTCATTCCAGAAGGGTCTTCTACCACTTTCTCTTTGCTTTGCATTGAAATGGCACTCACCCAATTTTAAAACGGTCCAGGATTTGAGTGGCCAAAGAAACTGACCCATTCTTAGGGCATCTAGGTCGAGAGACTAACCTGCTTCTTCAGTCACCTGCTCATGGCTCCCAGCTCTTCAACATTCAGGAAGGCAAGCAGAAATGGGCTTCCTCTATGAACACCCAGTCTCCAGAACTATTGATTTCCCAACAATAGCCAACTGTCACTCACAGGCTCTCTATCTCTCTGCATCTGCACCCGGAATGCTGGGGAAAACAATGTCAGGATAGCACAACCCCATAAACACACCTGCACCAGAGATGAACGCTTTTGGTAGAGTGGATGAAATGCCTGAGATGCCTGAGAAAGAAAAGGCAAGAAACCACAGACCTATAAATCTCTGAGCATGCCCAAATACTGCCGTTTCCTCTGCTAAGCTTGTCACCTCCATCAAAGTGTCGTTCATGCCCTGAAAGAGACATAGAGACATAAAAATTTCTGGGGACAATCTAAGGGGACAGTGAATGCTTATGTTGAGCACACGTGTAAGAAGAGGGGTTGAATTTTGTCATCAAAAAGGTAAGGTAGGGCCATATCAGGAACAGGTAGGATGTTAAGCTTCTTCAAGAACCACTGTGATCTTCGTCCTCTGAGGTCTCCAGGTTTGGTACCTTAGAGTACTCATCCAATACCACAAGCCCTGGGATGTTTGCTACATTATGACTTATAGGGGTTTATTTGACCTGGAAGACAAAAACAAGAACATCTCGCCTTTGGATGTGGCCTTCTCATCTCACTTTAGTGTCGACTCTTGCGATAGCTTCCTGTGGCCTAAAATATTAGTGACTGTTTAGTTGAAGGGCATGCTAACTCCCCATGGGAGACGGAAAGAAAATGTTCATAATATCGAGAATGCAAAATATTGAAAAGTCAGTCAGCAAGCAGTGGGCCTGTAGAAAGTACAGAAATCATTTCTGACCTTAGAGCTAACTTGAGCTCATGCTAGAGCTAGGTTGGACTAAGGTAGAAGTGTACAGTGTTGCCCAACATCGTAGTCAACAGCAGCAGATCCAGTTCCAGTTAGAAAATGCAGGAATACGATGCAAATCCAAGTGTAGCTGCAAACCTGGTCATTAGACATTTCTGCAAGACTCTGTGCTCTTGTTTGTCCAAAGAGCCCTTGGAGTGACATTGGGGATTTCACATACAGAACTCTGAGCACCTCCCTTGACAGACAGAGCTCAGTCTTTAGTCACTGTTGCTGAGAGGATAACTCAGCAAAGTAATTCAATCAATGTTAAGAGTGATGAGTAACTCAATATTCTGAAACACAAAGGAAAACACACACCAGCTTTCTTAATATTGTCCTACTCGTAACCCCTTTAACTAAAAAAAAAATTGTATGCAACCCCAGGCATATAGTATTTAAAGTATATATACAAATCAAACATTTACTTGTTCTAAGTCATAAGTAAATGTGTTTTAAAACAATTCTTTGGTATGCATATAATTTTATGATTTACTAAAGATTAGTACAAATTTGCAAACTAATGAAATGTATGTGTTCTTTACATAAAGCATTTAGTTTTGGTTAGCCATTTGATACCTGTGGGATATACAGCATCTTCAACATTTTCCAGGGGGGTTCAATATTTAGATTGTATAATCATCAATCCTGAAAACACCACTTCACAGAAATATGTAATAGAAAATGACATAAGTATGTTTAGGGCCAATTTGGAAATTGTTGGGAATTCTTTCCTAATCCCAAGCTAAAATTCATTCAACAAATTTTTCTGAAATGTCAATAACTCTAACAGAAAGTTTTAAAATCAGACATCCTAACATAATGCAATAAGAAGAATTATTGATTCAATCCATACTGAGGAGTGATGCTAAAAAATATTATAAGCACTTGCCTGTCATAATTAAAGAATTATGAGAACCACAAATGTTGCATGTGCATACAACGTCCCAGGTAGGTGATGGGTAATGTGAGGCCATACATAGAACAAAGTACATGGTGTATGTTCAGAACCACAGCTACAGAGGAGCCATGCATGCAACACCAACAATCACTCCCAGAAGCACCTTACATTCGTGATGTTTAATTTTCAGAGAAGTTTCGGATGTTGGACCTTCAGAAACCTCGTCCTGTTGTCAAAGTATCCCACAATCCCCACATTTGGCTAGGAGACCTGAAATGGAGTCATGACCCACAGTTGAAGGAGCCATGGATAACATACAGACAACATTGTTCTGCATGGCTCACTATCACTACCAAAGGTAAAGACTGCGGTACAGAAGAGAGGAAGCTACCAGAAGTGGTCACCATTCCCAGAGACTCGGGTGGAATTGGAGTGTGGGATGGGAATTCTCTGAAGACGAGGAGGAAGGACTTCTGCTCTCTACTCCAACCTCACATAGATTGATGGGAAGGTCACAAGGCTTCTCCAGTTCTCCAGTCTTCTGACTTTAGGATGACTACATGGGCTGCCTGGCCTCTGAGTTTCTTCGGCTTTGCCTGGGGTTATGAAATCCTTGAACCCCAATGGTTCTTTAGGAAAAGCTTGATTACACACTATAGTGCAATCAAGTGACTGAACCCGAAAAGCCAGTAGGACATGCCCTCCAGCCAACAGGACTCAATGCTTCTAGAATGATGACATTTGTGTTGAGCTTTCAGTACAAAGGCAACCTTCCACAGAGAGTAGAGGCTACCCCTGGCCAGCCACCTCAAACTGCAATAGACTTGGCCCCTCCCCCACCTTCCCCTTCTTCTTACCCCAAGTCAGAAAACAGAACTAACCTGAGGAAAGTCTTTGCCCTCCTCCTCCCTCATCCCGAGCTTCCCAGGGATGGCCTCCAGAGCCTCTACCCACCTTTTCAGAGACTTAGAAAGAACAGACTCGCTCTTTGTCTCTGGCCCAGGGAAGCCTCCCAGGGAGCTCCTCTCTTGCAAGCCTTGCAAAGGACAGGCACTGGTGATTCAGGGCACTCGGTACAATTTAGAGCCATAAATCAAGAGGCTGTCTCAGATTAAATTGCAAGGAGCCTTAGGCCAGACGCAAGGGCCCCGTGTTTAAACAATCTTCTCTAATCCCCTTGGCTAACAGGCCCTCCTGATTGGGAAATGGCAGGCAGGGCTGCCTGCCTCGTGTGCAAGTCACAACACTGTCCATGGCTTCAGTATGTCCTGAGTAGGGCGCTGGGGGGCTGCTGTTTCAAATGACAGCCATTTTGATCTCACTCCTTCTACGTTACCCCCAAGGAGAGGCAAACGTCGGCTCTGTCACTTTAAGAAAAATGTTCTTAACTATACAAAATCTACGCAAGAAAATTCCCTAGGTCTTGTCACCCTGCAGAACATAGCATCAATGTCAGGGAGTCTTTCTGGGACCAGACAGATGAATACCCAGCACTGTGACTCATAATATCTCCCCAGATAGAAGGTGGCAATCCTTGGGACTTCAATTGTCCAGGCATAAAACCAACAGGAGCGATCGAGCTGTATCCAATGCCTTGAGTTGAGGCATCTGAGGTGAGCCCAGCTCTCGACCTCTGCAAGGAGGAAGAGGTTAGAAAGTCTCACCAGGGACATTAGCCAGCTCCCTGACACCAGTGCCTTTTTTAACTGCCCAGAAGATGCTGGCTGTTCTGAGTAATCAGGTGGCATCTCAGATCTCTAGACTCAAGGATTTGTATCACATTTGTACTTCCTGGAAAGTGTGAGGAACTGATTCCAAATGAGCACCTGGTAAAGAAAAAGATGTCAAGTACAGTGTGGCCTCCATCTCCCAGTCTGACCCTCCTGGGGTGCCCAGTGCTAGGGAAAAAAAATGAGTGCTTTTTCTATGTCGTTCATTTGCCACTTCTAACATGGCTACCTCACTACGGTGCCCATAGCAGCAGCTGTAGGAACAAAGCTCCCTGACGAAGCCTGTCAGAAGGCCTCTAGCCTCATCATGGGACCAGCCCTGAGTCCTATGTCACCCAGCTTCACACTGACTTAAGAGTGAACACCCCTTAAACTGTAATGTATTGTCATCTTGGAGCTGGCTGGGAAGGAGTAGGGTTTGTGGAGCTTCCTCTGCTAAAAAGAAGTGAGAATCGAGCCGCTGCCTTCAAGGGCTGGATTTCTCCACAGTAGTGAGATCCACGGATCCAACAAGTTGCGTGTCTCTGGGAAGGACAGCCAAGGAGAGAACGCTGAAGCTGATAGGTTTGAGTTCAGCAAATAGAACACAGTTGACAAACACACAGAAGGGCTAAATGTTTTCTATACATGTGCTCTGAGTCCTTCCGGTAAAGCTACGGAATGGGACTAGGACATGGCTAGAAACAAGCTGAACGACCTTACAAATTTTCCCAGGTCACCCTTGCTGACCTACAAAACCAGGACCTAAGCTTGGTACATCGACACCTGTACCTGTCTCATGGTGCCAGAGGAAATGCTTCTAGGATAATCAACTGAACTGAGGTGACTTCTGAGGCTACGGAAGTGTTTTGAAGGCGGATGATGTACGATGTAAAGGAAAGTTCTAGATCACGTGAGGAAGTGGATCAGTGACTTTCAAGCAGGAGTTATTTTTCCTCCAAGAAATATGTGACCATCTCTAGAGGCACTGCAGACTGTCATGAGTCATGAACGTTTGACTCTAATGGACAGGCCAGCTAGATAGCTGGCGGTTACCTCCAAGCTGTGTCGTTTGCACCCTTGAGGGCATCTCACCATGCCAGTCTTCGTGGTTCATACCTTTTCTCCTGCAGCAGCTTACAAAGCACCTTCATGTATGATGAGAGCTAGTCTTCAGACAAGAGGCTTCCCGGTCAATTCCTGCTCAGTTCTTCTGAGTCCTGTGTCTGAAGGGTGTAGTGTCTTCAACAACAGGGATTTACCTTCTCCAGGGATGAGCTTCCTGGTAGGTTATCCAATCCTAAATGAACAACCCTAAACCCATGTACCTATAAGCAATGCTAAATGAACTCAATAGCTTGTATTTACCTCTATGTGTGTGTGTTTACATGTGTGTGTGAACATGCATGTATGTGTGTGTATGTGTATGTAACAATAATAGCTAAGGAAGAGGCCATGAATTTGATAAAGAGTGGGAGGCCACAAGGACACAGAAAAAGCTGGAAGGGGAAGAAGGAAGAGGAGGAGGAGGAGGAGGAAGAGGAGGAGGAGGAGACAAAGAAAAGAATCTAATGAACAAAACTAGAGATGTTGCAAAAATCTTCCCCCAACAGGACCATCCCCGAATTAAAGCATGACCAGTACAGGATATCCACAGTGCTAAGGCTGAGAGATCCCAGGTTTGGCACTCTTACAGTCCCAACAGAGTGAGAATTAGAGGCCTTAAGTTGTCTTTCTTACTCACAGATGGGATTCAAGTCTATCATCCAACACCTCTCAGAGCCTGGTCACTGAGGTGCCAAGGATGCCACACGTCTCTAGGACCCTTTCAAAGCCCTCTCCTTTGACATGGTAGAGCCCAGAAAGGGGTAAATGAATCTGACCTCGACTTCCTACACCTGTATCATAACTTTCAAGGTGAATCTGGACCCACCTGGGGAGTTCTAGGGATTTGGGGACCCAGAGACTCTAGAGAACCTTAGAGGAAAATGTAAAGATGAGTGATACCCTTCAGTTCAGTGAGAAAGGTTTCAAAGAATGCCCAGTTTTAGAAATGAACTCCCTGAAAGACCAATTTGCCGAAAGCCAATTCCCAGGGAAGCAGTTCTTAGATCACTTTGCTAAGTGGCCACCTCCCCAACCTCCCAAAATCCACATGTCATGATTCCTAAAGTGACCACCTCCCCAACCTTCCAAAATCCACATGTCATGATACCTAAAGTGACCACCTCCCCAGCCTTTCGAAATCCACGTGTCATGATACCTAATGGAATATCCATCGTTTCCATTATTCTGCATGTTTTCCACAAAAATTTCTTGCCATACTCTAGTTTTCAGAGAGAGATTTTTTTTCCTCACTAATTCTGATTTCTTTTAGGTGATTTGAATGGAAATTAAACTTTAAATTACATTTTCAATGAATATTGTTTATAGTTCTGCTTGATCTTGAGTAGTTTTTTAAAGTTAATATATTTTAGTTAAATTAAGAGCTAATTGGAAATATATATCAACTCCACAGCAGGGAAAGGCACAATTAAAATGAGAATGGGATCTGAGCATGCCCAGAAGAGCCTCTCCACACTGAGGAATAGGCCATTAGAAGCAAGAGAGACAAGAATAGTTACTTTTTAAAATATGGCGAGAGTGATAAACCAGGGTAGACTGGCTATTGGGAAAGCATGCTAAAAATTCACCAAGCTTAGAGACAATCCCTAACTACATTCTAAGTATTTGTCCTTACATCCACAGACAAGCATACTCTCTACCCTGATGAAGAAAACTTCTCTTTGTAACAGACAAAAAAAAAAAAATCACAGCAAACCATAGCCAATCCAAATACAGAGCAGTGGATCCCGGTACCAAATGATACATCTACAGACAACTCTTGCACCCAATGCTCAGGTGTCACTGGGGAAAAGAAGGATGGAAAGATTGTAAGAGCCAAAGGAACAGTGAGAGTGTGGCTCTTAGAAATGTCAGAAGCGGAGCTATGGGAGATGGCTCGGAGGTTAAGAGCCCTTGCTGCCCTTCCAAAGGTCTTGAGTTCAATTCCCAGCACCTGCATGGTGGCTCACAACCATCTATCATGAAATCTGGCGCCCTCTTCTGGCTGCAGGCATACATGCAGGAAGAATACTGTATATATAATATGGTATGGTATAGTATGTATATGTGGATGGTGGAAAGCTCACAGGGCCTCAACCCTGAACAGAGAACCACAGGCGACTAAGGAACGGAGAGAGGGGAGAAATAGTCTTGTCCAGGGACTCACCAATTGGCTGACCAATACCCAGTGGTCAGCCCTGAAAACATACATGCCAGTAACATTATAGCGCCTGAGTGGGTTGTTTTTATGTATTTAGGAGTGTGTGTGTGTGTGTGTGTGTGTGTGTGTGTGTGTGTGTGTGTGTGTGTGTGTGTTGTAACAACAATTAAGGCTAGGGAGGAAAGGATGGGGAAAATGATGTAATTATATTATAATCCAAAAAATATTTTTCAACTTTTATTTTATCTTAACTTTTTTTAAGTTTTTTATTTTTATTTTTTATTTTTTAAGACATGGTTTCTCTGTGTAGCCTGGCTATCCTGGACCTCTCTAGACCAGGCTGGCCTCAAAGTCACAAAGATCCGCCTGCCTCTGCCTCCTGAGTGCTGGGATTAAAGGTGTGCACCACCACACCGATCCTTCAATTTTTTTAAATAGAAAGATTTTAAAGAAACATTTGCTAGTTGCTTGGCTGATTTGCTAAAAAGGGACAATTTGCCTTTGTTGCAAAGCAAAGGTTTTTCTGATAATATCAACCAAGTCAATAAATCCCAATTACTCCTTTTCATATTGGCATGTTGTTGGTAATGGAAAATATTATTTTAGCCATTTCTGTTTTTATTGTATTTAAATTATCATTTTTCATTTTCACAAACATTAAGCTCTTTTTAACAGCAAATGTCAGTTCTCCAAACAGCATATCTGCCTCAATCATGCATTCCTGGCGAGATGACATTTAAACTAAATTTTACATTTATATTAAAAGGCACTGGAAACATACTAGAACTTAAAATTAAATTTAAAGTAAATCTTCACCATTATGAAAGTCAGACATTTACATTTAAATTCGAAGACAAAGTAAACTGGTTTGGGATTAGATTAAATTGACATTTATATCCCAGGGTATGCAAAGAAAATCAAAAACACCCATCAACCAAAAGAGCTCCACATACTTATGAGCAAAAACTGCAAGGTTGCTATCCAAGCTCTGAAAGTTTGATGCTAATGATAAGCATGTGTTTCATTATGTCCTGTAAAGTGGTAACAAAAGTGAGATCTCCTGCATTAAAGCCGCCAAACACTCTGAGCAAATACTACAAAGTATCTTGTTTGGTCTGGGTTGGTATGCCATACACATTAGCCAGTGTCAATCTGTTCCTTTGCAAATTGTCCAGGAGTATTTGAATCTGAGATGAGGGGACTGTCAAATTGGGGCTCTGTCAGGCTAAGCAAACTGTCCCTTCCCTGCGGCATTCCTCCTGGGGGCTGTCAAGTGGCTTAGCTTTATCTCCACACGTGAGCAGCGTCAGGCGGTTGTGTAGTCACAGGGGTACCAGACAAGTTCCCACCCAAAACCTTTCACTGGTGAAGAAAATCAGACGTTTGAATTGACAGCAGTTATCAAGCAAACATCACCACCATAAGCTGTCTCCTTGGCAGAGGTGACAGCTTGGTGATAATTGATCAGTATGGACTGTAAAGGGGGATGCTCGTTCCTGGGGCCAGAGAGGCGGCAGCATGGGTAAAGGAATTTACCCACCCAGTCTGATGACCTGAGTTTGATCACACCATAGAAGAGGAGAATCAACTTCTGAAAGTTGTTTTATGTGTTGTCTTCACATGCACACACACTGCAGCATGCTTGTGCCCCCCACCCCCACCACACACATTAATCATAAATAAATACCTTTTCTAAAGAGAGTCTCGTTCCCCAATGTCATAGTCTGTTTGTGCGGATGTTTTATTCATTTGGGGCTCGATACAATATCTACTAACTGGTACACTGGGCATGCTCAGATTCAATGACATCAGTTCAACCAGAACAGGGAAATGTTCCCAATTTAGGGAGACCTCTCCCCAGCCAACACGGGAGACTACAGCTCCAGAAGGCAGAGGAGGAGACACTCATGCCCTGAGATCCTCCCAAATGTACTGCCCTTGAAAATTTGCACACGACCTCCTGTTGCTTCTCAATAAGGTTGTGAGCCGAAACTCGCACGTTCGCATCTCCAGCCCAGGCTCTCCATCCAGTCTCCTTTCCAACATCCCATCAGAAGACATATGCTCATTCCCGTATGTCCCTTCTTCACAGTGGTCTCACCTCACCCTCCCCCCCAAGTTACAAACCCTCATTGTCACCCCACCACCACCACCACATGAATTTGGCTTAGCGCGGAAGAGGATGGAGGAGATGGCCAGGGTTAGTTTCTGGTTCTATTTATCGTTATTTATCAAGTTCCTAACAGAATACACACAGAACTCACTTGCCACTTGCTGAATGCCAAAAGCAATGACTAGGCTCTCCCAGATAAGCATTCTGATTTTCCTCTAGCAGAAAAAAAAAACCCACGAAGAAGAGATTAAATAGGTACCCCAGAACACACAGCTACTAAGGGCCAGGATTTGAACCCCAGCCCTCCCAGAGTGGTGGGATGGTGTTTGACTGTGCGTGCTAACATCAACTGAGTACCTCTTCTATCCTGGGCACTGTGCCTGTAACTGCTTAACTTTTAATGCATTTACTATTCTCCATCCTGGAAAGATGTTATTTAGAGATGATGAGACCAAAGCTCACAGACGCCCAAAACAAGAACCAGCTAGATATGGGATTTTTAACACAATTTTTCTAACTTCAATGTCTTCTTCTTCCCACTACTCCCCTGTAAAATAGCAATAGTAGCAACAGTGATAATAATATTCTAACTACATAATACACATCTGTCCAGACTACAAACTATTCTTACCAGCCCACCAGCATCCCCAGTAAACAGGAAATATTATCTTTTTGTTTTTATTTGTACTAGTGGGAAATTCCCCAGTACTGTGAGTCTGGGGAATTAAATGACCTGTCGAAATCCACACAGCTATTAATTGCAATGTCTTAGAGAGTACCCATGCCATGCCATCCAACATGGTAGCCACTGGCCACTCTATTAATCAAAACTAGGTAAAACCAAGAAGCCAGTTCCTCAGACTCGCCAGCCACATTTCAGATGCTCAATAGCCACCTACAGCCGGTGGCCTCCATACTGAAGAACACAAACACATTTCTATCTCTACAGAAGTGCCCCCCTCTTGCCGCACCCCCCCCCACACACACACCAACAGCGCCAGATCCTTGCCTCTATGGACAGGCAGCAGAAGCAGCCTTGGGAGCCTAACAGAAATACGGAGTCTCAGGTCCTGCTCAGACCTGGGGAACCACACCTGCCCTTTATCTAGCATGATCCTTGGGAAGCTGCACAGCACAGTGGTCTATGAGAAACACTCACTGGGCCTCTTCCTCTTCATTTTACAGATGAGAAACTGAAATCCAAAAAGACAGCCAACTTGGCCAGATCACATGTGGGGTCGGGAGTGGCCCCGGGGTCAGTAGGCAAGACTCAAGCCTCTGCTGCCCTACTTCGGAGTAGGCACAGGGCCGGGGGGGGGGGGCCTTGGTAGTGCCTGGCAGTGGAATAGGGAGGTTGGATGATAATGTCCTTCCCACCCCCGCTATCACAGACGGGAGAGGAGGTAGTGCTTACCCCAAAGAGCAGGCAGTGTTAGTGTCCGGTATCTCCAAGACACTTGTGAAGGGACTGGACCTGGCGTTGGTCCCTTATCCAAGCTGGGGTGTTATACAAAGAGTGAAGGGCTGAGGCAGGGTAGTGCTCTCCTGCCAGCCGGGAGTGCAGCCAGAAGAGCCCTGTGAGAAGAGGGCATCCTCCCTCTCCTGGCTGGGGTCTTATCACACCTGCCCCTGCTGTGCTGTTGACAGAGAGATTTCTCTCCCAGGTCCTTTGAATCCCTAATCAGGGATCCCTCCCCTCCTTGGGGTCAGCCATACTGCCTCCAATCAGCCAAGCCCTTAGCCTCTCGCCATAGACTGGGTCACCTGTCTAGTCAGAGTCAGCCAGACCAAAGTGACAGGCGAAAAGAGAAGGCAGGCTCAGGGATGTAGAGGGAGTCTGAGCCTCTACTGATAGTCAGCCCCAGCTACCTACAGTAGCCTCCCTGGGGGAAGTGCTAAGGCCCGGACAACAGAAGACAAGGCACTCCTGACTAGAGTTTCCTCCAAAGCCGGCAGCTTGTGTGCCTGTAGGCCAGTGCTTCCCACCAGCCAGATCTGCAGTTGTGGGTATGTTAGTTATCTTCTTTACCCGGCAGTGTGTCCACCAGTAACATGTGCCACTTGAGCCCCCAAAACCAGCTAGTGTGGCTGAGAATGAAGCTCTTCATCTTACTTCCTTTCAACTCATATAGACACAAAAGGCTAGAGACCACCAGACTGAATGACTAGACTTGGACTAGACTTTTCCCTTTGGTGGCCTCGGACTTGGATTCAGTGAAGTGACCCCAAATCTAAATGACATCTCATGTGGCAGGGCTTTTTGAGTCCCCTTCAGACAACATCTCATTGGTGGGTGGTACCCAGCTGCCCTTCTGCCCTGAGCTGTTACCTACCCTTTCTTGGTGACAGGGAAAATAATGACTTCAGTCAAATGAAGGCACAAATTGTTGTCCCAATCTTTTAACTCTCTAAATGAGAAACAAACTAGCATAGTCCTCTGCATATATGAAGGGTCTCGATTCATTCAGCTCACAGAATTTATGGACCCAGAATTCTTTGACAATCCTCTACTGAGTTATGGGAGGGAGTTGTCCCTTCACCAGAAACATGAGCAAGTATGTAATAGTAGAAGAACATGACTAGATGATGCCCAAAGCCAAGTTGTAAAGAGCCAGGCAGGCCCAAGTCATTCACTAGGTCACTGGCCCTTGGAGCATTGGATGTTCACGTCAGAGTTCCCACTGTGCTGTGCTGCAACTGTGATTCCAAAAATGTCACAAATAGGTGCTCCAAGTGACACCATTCCCAGCCAAGACATCAGACATGTAGAATGAGAAGTCACTTTGGAAGTGGTCTTCCAGTCCCAGTCATTTGAGCCATCCCAGCTGAGGCACAAAGCCTGGTGAGACAGAGAATAATACCCTTACTCCGTCCATTTCTAATCTCTGACCTTCTGAACCTGAAGGTCGTGGTACAGTGGAGGCTGTTCTGTATTTTCACTAGTTAAAGTTTGCGTCACAGAAGTACGTGTCAGAAAAGCATGTAACTAGGTGAGAACCTTGATGCGCAATGACTTTATTCTTCCAGGGAAGGGCTCCCTAGCGGTCAGGTGGAAAGAATGGGTCTTTGAGCTTTGTGCTCAGGTTTGCCCTGCGTTTGCTTATCAGTGCTTCTCTGCCCTTAGATGAGAGGCTAACCTCTTTAGCTTCTGCAAAACGGGACTCTTGTTGTGGAGATGGAACATACTTGTGAAAGCCTTAGCGGAGTTCCTGGCTCAGGAACCCCTGTAGGGAACACATCACAACGAAGCAGCCGTACATGGCCACGTGCATGGACAGATGAGCTCTGCAGATCTTGGGGCGTGGCCATGGACACAAAGTACTTATGAAAGTGGCTTTTTTGGTGAGGAAACTGCTGGCATTCTAGACTTTGGAGATAATAAATGATTCAAATTTGGAGGGTTGGCATGGCCCACCAACTACACCTCTTCTCAAGATATTGCCACATGGTGTATAAACCTGCCTCCATGGTATAGGAGCCAAGGCAGCCTGCCCCTTTAGATGATGGTGATGATGTTGCAATAAAGAAAGGAAAAGGAAGTCAGTTCCATAATGCACTCTGCACCACATGTTGGCTTGAAAGTCTGGAATCCCAGCTGTGCCCTGTACCTGTTGGTGCTCACACTAGGGCACGTGTTCCAGAAGCTATGAAATGACACTTTGTCTTCTATCATTAACCTTAGTATCTGCCATACCTCTCAAGTGAAAATTCTTATCTCACCTCCCCACCTCTGTCTTTATCTCCTTTGTCTTTCTCTCTGCATCTTTATCTCCTCTCCTTGTCTCTCTCTCTCTGTCCTCTGTCTCTCTGTATGTCTCTCTGTCTCTGTTCTATCTATCTACCTATCTATCTATCCATCATCTATCTATCATCTCCCCCTTTTTCTCTCTCCAACTCAAGACATGTCTTCCATGTAGATATACATGTTAACGTGCTTTTCTGACACGTACTTCTGCGACGCAAACTTGAAGTAGTGAGAATACAGAACAGCCTCCACTGTATCACGACCTTCAGGTTCAGAGGGTTAGAGATTTGAAATGGACGGAGTAAGGGTATTCTCTGTCTCACCAGGCTTTGTGCCTCAGCTGGAATGGCTCAAATGGCTGGGACTGGAGGACCACTTCCAAGGTGACTTCTCATTCTACATGTCTGATGTACATGAGATGAGATAAAACAGTAACTAAGGAGAGAGACGGGACCATGGAGAAGGGGTGTATTTTCTAGAGCCAAGAACCATTAGTATGGCTGCAGGAGAGCACCCAGGTCAACGCTGTCATGAATAGCTCTTCCCTCTCCTCCAAAGACTGACATCAGCAGGCTCCCTTAGTCAAGAAGAGCTGACGGCAAGAACGCAAGGACTTTATCTCTGGAATTCGACTTCAGCAGTAGTCCAAGAGACTCTCAGGGCAGGGCACTCCTTTCATCTTTCCAGCTGCATCTCAGGTACCTGACACAGCCTGGCAGCCCACGTTCCTCCTCTGATTTTCCTGTCACCAGGAGCTTGGCAGCTGGAGGATCCAGAACCTGGCTGTCTGTCGTCATTTTCAGGAGGAGAGAAGTGTGCTCCGAGGCAGCAGCACGGAGCCCAGCAACACCCAGAAGGAAGGTGGAAAGAAGAAGAAGGGTCTTGCATCAAGAATGCTGGGTGGGGTTAGAGGCGGTCACGTCGGCCATTTTGGTTTTTTCTGGTTTCTCCTATTTGAAAACTACTTAGGGTTACAAAGAGAGAGAAGGGTGGGATACACAGACTAACAGGTGCAGGCAGGGCCCGTCTGGCTTTATTCCAAGCTTTGGACATACTCTTCCTTCTAAGTGTCCTACCTCAAAAGGGTCTTACCCAGTGGACAGAGTCTTTTGAACCCTTTGGCTTAATTTCTCATAATTTCTTCAAGCCTCACTTTCTTTATCAGTAAAATGAGCTCTGCAGCCTCAGAGATCCATAGTGGGGCTTAAGTTGAATGGTGCAGTGATGTGTCTTAGCAGACGAGCTGAGGAGTTCAATGTTTTCTAAACATCAATTATCACTTCCCATCCTGCTTCTTCTCATCCACCTTCATGAGACTGAATGTCCTTTCAACTTAAAAAAGCATGTCAAGGACAAAGCCATAGGCAGAGGGCCGAGTTCCTGCAACAGTAGTTCAAGGCACATACCTAAAGTCAACCTTAATAGCTGGCTTCTACTTTGCACCTGTCCCTGAAATGCTCTCTACATTTCAGGCTGATGGCGTCAGTCTTCTCCAGGAACAGCTGAGTGCGGTCCAGAGCAAAAGCCCGGCTGACACTGAAGAGCTACCTTAAGAAGGTGACTGATTGGGCCATGGATGTTTGTGTGCAGCAAAGACCAAAGTGAGGCCAACCCATCTCACATAACCACCCCCCCCTCAACCACTGCCAGAATTTCTCATGTGTGCCTCTCTCCTCCAGCAAAGAACCAGACTGTCTCCACTCCGTGTGTCCAGGATTCCCCACACTTGCTGAGAACATCCAAATCTCAGTGATCCACACAGCTAGTGAGTCAGAGTCTTGAGGGAGGTGTGCCTCAAGGCAGAAGCTCTCCAGGGATGCAGTTTTCATCCACCAAGAACCACGTCCCTCCAGCTTGGATATTAGACAACAGCATGCAACTGGAATGCCCAAGTGCTTGTAAAAGATTATTACTAAGTAAGAGTGGATGATGATAATTAATTACCCCCCATTAAAGAGAAAGTCCCTGAAGCAGAAGCATCAAAGGCAATATTCTACTGAGTCAGCAATTTCTTTGGCTCTGCAATAGGGTGACTCCTTGACCTTCATCATGGGCCTGTTTTGTTCTCTCCAATTCTGACTTGAAGAATGCATCTTGACTTTGGACAACTTCTTTTAATCCCTATCCACAATCTAGTAATCATTATTATTAAAACCTCATGCCAGGGTCACAGACCCATTTCACAGCACTCCTTTGATGGGTTAATTCATGGCTACTCTCTAAAGTCCAAATTAAAAGACAGACACTTCTAGTGAAGAGTAAAACCTCTCTGCCATTCAACATGGAGGAAACTATAACAAATAGACATCTAAAGAGATGCTCCATCTCCTTCTGCACAAATCACCAGTAGGGGAGGAGTGGTCATAACAGGAAGACATAGCACGGCTCCAGAAGAAGCCAAAAAGCCAGCCTAACTGTTCTCCAGCTCTTGCCTATGAAGCACACATCCACTCTCTTAGAAACAAATACTGGGGCTGGGAAGACAGCTCAGTGGGTGTAGAGCTTGCTCGGCAAATGTGAGAACCTGAATCAGCTTCCCTAGTGTCCACATAAAAAGCCAGGCATGGCAAAGTATGTCAGCAATCCCAGTGCTAAGGAGGCAGAAACAAGAGGAGCTTGCTGGAGCTTAGCAGTCAGCCAGCCTAACTGAACCACCAAGTTCTGGGTTCAGTGAGAAACCCGGTCTCAAAGGCTTTTAGCCTTCACACACATACATACATACATACATGCATACATACATACAGAGAGAGAGAGAGAGAGAGAGAGAGAGAGAGAGAGAGAATGTTGCACAAATATGCACACACAGATAAAACAGACACAAGCAACTAAACATTTGCTATACAGTTCTTTGGGGGAACATTCTGTCCTGTAAATCTCATCAGTGGATTTGTGCCCGATGAAAAAGGTCTTCGCTTACTGAGCAAAGCTGACTACTAAAGGACCCTCTGAGAATCTCATCGTGGTTTATCTGGGGAGGAATATTGGAATACCTGTCTGATGAGAGGGGTGCAGGACCTATAGAGTCAGAGAGCTGAGAAGGTTCTACTGTTCCTTCTAATGTGACTTAGAGGCTCTCTGGTTACTCACCACCTTATCAATATTAAAATGCAGAGAAAGAATTCTTACCTAAAGGGATTCTTAAGGGGCTGGAGCAGAGATCGCTAATATGTGTGCCAGCACCTAACTCAGCTTCTGGGCATGGTGCCTTCTATCATATTAAATAATCACTGTCTTGTGAGGTGGGGGTAGGGCATGAAAAAAGTCAAACTCCATCGTATCCGAGCATCCATAAAACTGCCTGAATCTTTGTGGTACTTAATCTCTATTTGCTAAATGAACTAATGCATCATATCTATATTTTTGCAGCTGGCACATGCAGAATGTTGACAGATTGGCATTGGAAAGACCTGTGTACCCTAGAGTGGGGTGGGGGCATTTTAATGATCAAGCTGGAAAGGTTTCAACAATTCAGAGATGTCCTTTGGGATTTGGTTAATGATCAGAGCTCCCATGAAGCAACCCTGCAAAAATGTTGTGGAGATAGGCTGGGCAGACAGCTCAGTGGGCAGAGCATTTGGTCCAAAAGCCTGAGGATCTAGGTTTGAATTGCTAGTTCCCATTTAAAAAACTGGGTCTTGAGGTCATCTCTGTCCTCTCAATGCTGGTGATTGGAAACAAGAGGATTCCAGAAGCTAACTAGTCAGCCAGGCTAGCCAATCTGTGAGAACCAGATTCAGACCTGGTGACCACCTCTGACCTACACACACACACACACACACACACACACACACACACGCACGCACGCACGCGCGTGCACAGACTCAAGCACTGCATACACACAAGAAAAGAAAACTTATAAGACTAGAAAGGAAAGGGATAGAGAAATGGCTCAGTGGTTAAGAGTGCTAGCTGCTTTTGCGGAGGATCTGAGTTCAGTTCCTAGCACTTACATCAGGTAGCTCACAATTGCCTATAATTCTAGCCCCAGGGTTTCCAGTGCCCTCTTCTGGCCACTGTGAACACTACACTCACATGCACAGTTAAGACACAGTTAAAAATAAATAAATACAATTTTTTGTTAAACTAAGAAGTTGCAGACCTCCATCAGGACTTGCAGGCTTCCAGACTGTCCCTGTGAACAATCATGTCTAACACCACCTGAATAGTCATGCTCGTAGGAGTCAGCATAGACAGACTTTGAAGCTGAATTTCCCCTCTTCAATTTCCACTGTGACTTAGTAAGAGTTCTCCTCCAACCATTGGCTCAGGGGACTACTTGCTTTACCATCTCATCACAGGTCTTTCATGGTTCTCTCAGCATGCTAAAGAGAGGTGAGTGTGACATAGTGTCCTTTCTACCCAGACACCAAGCGTGCAAGATTCATCTCTGATTGCAACCATGGACTATAGTCCAAATGCAAAAACAGAATACGGGTCATTGGTGGGCACTGACTGTCTCTACCACTTTGGGGGACCCTGTGGTCATCCTAGTAATCCCACCATGGTAAATGATAGGAAGTACTGGATTCCCTCCACTCTTTAATGCTTTTACTGGGGCATACATGGAGCTTGGGGGTGGTGAAAGCTTGGGGAGAAGATGATCATTATATTTCCCTTCTTCCCTGACAAGGAATGGCTTGAGGAGGGACGACTCCACAGTCATGGGTCTGTTACGGTTTGAATGTGAAATATCCAGACTCATACATCTCAACACTTGGTCCTCTGCTGATAGTGCTGTGAAGAGATATTATGGGACCTTTGGAACAATGGCCTAGATAGCACAAGCGGGTTACTAGAATAGGCCTTAGTGGATATATCAGCTTCTGGTTCTAATCTAAGCTGAGTTGTCTTTTCCCAACCCACCAAGATGTGAGGAGCCTCTACCGCACAGCTCCACTGCCTGAGTTCACAGTGCCTTCCCTGACATGATGGACTGAAACAGTGAGCCAAAATAAGCCCTTCCTCCCTTAAGTTGCTTCTGTCAGGTGTTCCATCATCACTACAAGAAAAACAACTAATATGGTAAGTCATGGCTGGTTCCCTTGCAGCACACAGCTGACAGTCAGGGATCACAGAAAATCTCTCATAATAGTACTGTCTGTCTATCTGCCTGCCTGCCTGTCTGTCTGTCTATCTCTATCTCTCTACGTATGTGTCTGTGTGTGTGTCTCCATCTCTCTGTTTCTGTCTTTCTGTATGTGACTCTCTGTGTTTCTTTCTCTCTCTATCTCTGTCTCTCTGTCACTGTCTCTCTCTCTGTGTCTCTGCCTCTTCTCTCTCTCTCTCTCTCTCTCTCTCTCTCTCTCTCTCTCTCTCTCTCTCCCTCTCTGAAGCACAGGCCTTCCTAGCTTTCCAGAATGCACAAAGAGAACCACCTACAATCTAAGTATGCCTGCCATAGACAGCACTGTCTACCGGAAGGGAAGGATCAATTACATCAGACAACCCAAGAAGCCTGCATCACTGTTTACAAAGGCTGAGGCAAAGGTACAAACGGCTCCTGTGACCAGCTCCGACTCAGAGAGATACAGATACAGAGAGACCGGGGCGCTAAAGGGAAAGAAGCGCTGGCCAGTAGCACCCTGGGGCTTGGAAAGGATGCCTGTATTTCAAGCTGTGGCTTTGCCAAATGTTGTCTGTGAGCGAAAAGCTTCAGCAGTTCTGAATTGTCCACTCCTTGGCTGGGATCCAGGCCACACTTCCCATCACCTTCCTAACGCACCCCTCACTGTCCCCAACTCCGTGACGACCTTCCATCTCTTTGGCCTCCTAGAGCTTTAGCATTTTATTGTGGAAAACACATGGGGAGTTTTGTTTTAAAAAAAAAAATCCTAGAAAAAGAAAAGGACAGATGAAGCTTATTAAACTCCCCCACCCCCTTCAGCTGGCTGCATGGATTCTTTCAAGTCCATGGTTAGATTTCTTTGAGGTCTCAGTACGTGCTGCTTTGCATGGCTGGTTTAGCGGATGAGGACGGGAGGTAAGAAAAAGCTTCGCGCTGGATAAATAAAAACCCCTTTGTTAATGACAGAGCCACCGACAAGGCCATGGCCTATGTCAGGCAGCCTACACAGAAGGTTCGATTCTTCTGGAACTGAAAACAAGGAAACGGAGAAACTCCCCCCCCACACACACCACCACCACCACACACACCGCACTGCATAACTTCATCCTATGCCTGCTAAGTTATTCCCTGCTAATGCATCAGCTGTGAGAGCCCTGTGAAACACACCATGGTTAAAATAAAACTTCAGCCCCCAAGCATAGATTTTTATTTAAAAAGAAAAAAAAGAAAAAAAAACAACTGTTAGGCTGTCTAAAAGTTAGTATCCTCCATCTTCTTCCTGGAAAAGAACCTAAACCATTCATTCTCTGGCCAACCTTTCATGTTCTCCGACCCTGACCTGTCCAAAACAGACTCTAATGTGAATAACGGATGTGAGCAACCCACCTGAGACAGCTTGGAAATGCTGGATGGAAACAGGCCTCAAGCGATACACCCCAAGACCCAGCCCCAGAATACCTCTCACATGGTGTTCTCTGGGAAACTTCTACTGCTGCGTGCCTGTGTTTCTGTCACTGACCAAAGTGCCATCATCTGTTCTTCTGTGTCTTTGCTGTACCATCCTCAAGTGGGCTTCCCAGTCCGACAGGCTAGGCCAGGGTTCTAGGTCTGTCTCCACCGCAGACAGGTTCCTCATCCTATCTGAGACCCCAGTCGTTTTTTTTTTTTTTTTTGCTCTGGTTTGGTTTTTTTCTCATTTGTTCATTGTAAGGTGACTGCTAAACACTGGGGGTTAAGCTTGGCCATGTGTCACATGCCTAATACATTCGAAATAGTTCATACATCAATAGCACAAGAAAGATCAGTATCAAGAAATCACACTGCTGTTATTAATAGCATCTGTCTCTGTGTGTGTCCTTGAACACAGCCAGTTCCCTCAAGGAATACTAGCTACCTCCAGGTAACCCAAAGAGTAAACTGGGTGAATTAAACTTTCCTAAAAGATGTGAACAGAGCAGGAAGGAATACCAGAGCCTGTAGTCACTACAAACTCAGATTAATGCCCTGCCTTCCAAAGAACCAATGTGCCTCCCTCCTCCTTCCCTTTCTTGAGCAGATGCACCTGGCCAGCCTGACGCTGGGATCTGCCTCGCTGAACTCTGGGAATCCCAATTCTGCTGTTTGCAGGGCTTTGTGACCCCAGCTGCCACACCTCTTTGGCACATTGGTCCTGCTGTAAAAAAATCACAGTAGCATCCCAATGCCCAAACAGATTCACAGAGCCTCTCAGCTCAGAGCAGGCATCTGGCTTGCCAATTTCTAGAAGGAAAAAGCTGCAAGCCATCTTTACTGAGCTCCCTCCACAGGACTTGACTTAGCTCCAGAGTTGCCCCCTACACACACACACACACACACACACACACACACACACACTGTGTGAAGAGTGTCCCACAGGAGCCTGACCTACCGTCACAAAGCCCTATGGCTTCCCTCCTACAGAGTCTAACTCCCTGATGATTTGTCCTAGAGTTAGTTGGTCCTGTGTGTCCCTTCTCCATTATCTCACCCACAGAAGGACTAGACAGAGAGCCATGGAGCTATAGTGCTAAGGTTAGCTTAGGGAATCTGGGGGGGGGGGGCAAGCTGTAAGTTGGTCATGGCTTTTGAGCAAGCACTGGCAAGTGAAAGCCTGCATTCATGCCTGTTCTTTCTAGTCCAATAAGCTACATGCTGATTTTCCTAACATCACAGAAGAGCATGCTGAGGCCAAGATGCCAGCCTGTTTGATGTCCTGCTTCGGACATTTGCATGTCTAAAGCAAGGAGGCTACATGATTATGTGTCCCGAATGAATTGCATTAAGTATCCTGTCTCTCTCCTTACTCAGCCCTGACAATTCCATCCCTGACCTTGACTGCTGTGAAAGCCCCATTCAGGGGCAGGATTAAAGTATTCCATTTGTGTTTTTATTCTAACCGGTCGGCCTCCATTTACGTTTAGAGTTCAGTTCTTCCAGCCTCCTCGGAGATCGTCAGTTTTAGAATTATCAAAAAAACAAGGAAGGGTTTCGGAGTCGGGCAAGCCTGGATTTGAATTGTGCTTTGACTACTTAGTAGAAATTCCTTGCCGGTAGTCCTTAACTCAGCGGTTTCCCCCAGCTAGGAAGTAAAAGCAAAATCTTCTGCACAGGATGCTCTGAGTGTCGCCTAAGAACAGAACAACAGTTGCACTGACTCCGTGTCTGCTGTGTTCTAAACAACCCTCCATTCTTACCTTTGAAACAACTCTATGAAATTCATTGCCCCAAAGAAGTCAAAACTCAGAGAGATTATTTAATTTTGCTCAATCTAGTCAGAAATAGATGCTTGCACATACTTCAGAGTTTATTATACCCTTTCTCCAAATCCCCTTCCTCACAAAGCCTCTCAGATATCCTGGGCCTCTTCTCCTGGGGGTGGGGGGGAGCTCCCTTATCTGTGACCTGAGCTGCAGGTCACACAGAATCCTGGCCTCTGACTCTTCCTCACTTTGTCTTCCATCACTGCCCTTTCTGAAAGCAGTCCTGGCATTCTGCCTTCCTCGCTTTTCCTTTGGACCCTCACCTCTTCAGTCGCCCTGAGTGTGCTCTGACTGTGAGTCTATTCTGAGCCCCTCGAGATTATGATGCCTACAATACTGTCACATTTTTTATATATTTCTACCTTCTTTAGAGGGACTGTCATCAGTGTTTCTATCCTTGAATCTTGAAGTTCTTCAGGGTTGGTGATGGGGCACAACATTTGTTTGAGGAAGTTTTACAGTTATTTTAAGATGATAATTTTGATGGCCTTTTGGACACTGCTGCGACCCAATATATGGAAGAGTGGACTGGGACAGTATGGCCATTCAGCGAATCATTGTGGAGTGATTCAGTTTCAAAGTTATGAGAACATAGATATACATGAGGATGCTTCCTATATGTATGTTTCCCTCCCTGTGATTTCTTCATTTCTAAACTATTCCCACTTGAGTTTAAGTTATTATTTGAGAATAAATATAAGCACTACTGACATCTTGCCACTCGCTCGTAGCTCTAATCATATTTATTTAGTGGAATAAAATGCTACCTTCTTAAAAAAATAAGATAAAAAGCAGCTGTCCCACCAGCAGCCCACTAGCACTCTGCTAGACTGGTTCCTTTCCACCTTTGAGTTTTATGGTCCTGAGAATGCTTTCCCTTGCAAGAGAGGTCATCTCCTATCTGATGGCTTTACTCCAGCTGACAGATATTTTATTAAAAGCTTCATCCGGTTAGGCCTTCCAAAATGTCCTGCAAAAATCTCTCCCACTAAAGGTAAGGAAATGAACAATAGTATTCAAGTCTCCAGGGGATTAGTCTCCATAAAGAGGATGCCAGCTGGTCTCCATCCAGTCTGAAGACGCACCATGAGCAAAAGCTGCTGAGATCACAGCAGGCAGGACAGAAGTGGCCTGGGTAGAAACATGTGCATAAGACAAAAGCTTGTGACACAATGGAGGAAGAAAACAGTGTGTGTTTGTCTTTCCTCTGAAGACTCTGGAGTCCAGAGAAATCATACGCGAGGTTTGGTTGAGGCAGCCACAGGTCACTTGGAGGACAGAACATGTTCAAGGCCATGACCTCATTCTTCTAAAATGGCTTTTAACGTTGGAGGGTTCCCATCAATGTAAAGATCATTTTGAACATGTAGATTTCTTTCTCTTTCTTAAGAAGTTAGACAGTTCATTTCAGGGAGCATTGTCGAGGATGGGTAGGCTTAGAACCCAGGATTTGCAGCAAATCTGGGCTTCAAAAGTTGCTTTGTATTTTCTCTAGCTGATCTCTTTTATACCCACAAGCAACAGCAAAAGCCTTTTAAGAAAAAAAAAACCTAGACCACTGCTAACATTTGATTTAAAAAAAATCAAAGATAATTCACAGATGTCATATATATGGGTAAATAGAATGACAGCTTAAGTATGCATTGCTACCTAAATGGAAAACATTTGAAAGGAGTGTTTCTCCAGTCAAATCTGTAATGGTGGCAGACAGGGAGACTTCACCTCAGTCCAGAGACTGTGTTGGGGCTGGTGAGATGGCTCGGGGGGGGGGGGGAAGGGGGGAGGGGGGGAAGGGAGGTGAAGGGCGCGAGGGGGGTGGTTACAGGCACTTGCCACCAAATCAGACAACCTGAATCCAATCCCTAAGTAGATGAGAGAACCCACTCCTGTAAGTTATCTTCTGACTTCCACACATGCACGCGGCATGTTCACATGCACACATATACTAAAGAAATGTAGTTTTGAGAGACAGAGAGAGAGAGAGAGACAGAGAGAGAGAGACAGAGAGAGAGAGAATTGACTCACAGCCCCAGCAAGTTACTAAGACACTTCAGTTTCCTGGTCATAATTTTTTCTTTGGTATTAAACAAGTTTCTTACACTCAGTCTGGTTCCCTGTAATTATAAAATCTGAGGACTGTTATTTTCCTCTAAATGTGTTAGAGGGTTAACCAGAATAATGAGGTCCAAGTGGTCCAAGTCCTAGGATACATACCTTTTCAATATCACTACCCCTTTCACCCCCCAATCTCCCCACCCCCACCCCCTAACACCCACCACCCAGCAAGGACATAGTTGAAAAAGTAATTTCCTCTTCCTTTCTCTAAATGCAAAAAGGTACCAAAGGTCTCCTTCACCTTCCTTCCCTCAGTGACCCACCTGGAAGACAGAAAGAGCTGGCTTCCATTTCCAGTGACATCAAAGCAAAGCCTTAACTAATCAAGCTAATTTTTCCAGATCTTGCTCTAAATAAGCATGCATGCCCGCTTCTTGGTAGTACTGTGTGAAGTAATATAAAACAATTCAGGAGAGCTGGTTGTATACACCAGTGAGTCAGTGTCCAGCCTCTTCAGAAGTCTCAGTATGACAGGCAGACAGACAGACAGACAGACACACACACACACACACACACACACACACACACATACACACAAGCCAACAGACCAGCGGTTCTTCAACCCTTTCATACAGTTCCTCATGTTGTGGTGACCCCCCCAACCATAAAATCATTTTCATTACTACTCCATAACTGTAATTTTGCCACTGTTATGAATCCTAATGTAAATATTTTTGGAGATAGAGGTTTGCCAAGAGAATCATGACCCACACACAGGTTGAGAACCACTGCACCAGACTGTAACACTGTGCAGTAATGCTACAAATGAATGGTGGACAGCATAGGTCATTTACGAGCAGAGGGACTGCCCCAGATTTCTGCAGTTCATAAGAGTCTGATGTAAGAGGCTGGGCTGAGATGAAACTACTCCAAAGAGACACCTGTCACTCTAATAGACTCGTGAAACAACAAATCCCACCTCCCCACCCCACCCCCGTACCTCAAAATGGGAATTTCCCCTGGAATCTCATGCTGAGAAAAGGCACCAGCCAGAGGGGAAACATCCCTCAGAAAGAGATTTCATATAGTTCCAATACCTTGGAATATATATGAAATACATACATACATACATACATACATACATACATACATACATACATACAAATTTAATGTGTGATGGCCCACAAAGGTTTCCTAGTGAGATCTGAGCTTACTTTAGAGGATTGCTTGACCACATGTGTGGTTACCAGGTGATTGAAAGGGTCTGTACTTGGTTGTGCTAGGGAGAGGTCTTTTGCTCCACCCCTTGGCATTCCTAGAAAAGGTCTTTTAAAGGAGACAGAGGGGCCGGTGGATATTGATCTAGGCCCTCCCGGGGCTATCCCATGTTTCTATCTCTTTCTCTCCCCCTCTATCTTTCTACCTAATATCTCTTATCCCTCTCTCCTCAAGAGTGCCCTGGGAAAAAGTGGGAGCGTGTCTCCCCACCATTCAGAAACACAACTTGCTCAATCTGTGTAATGCTATCTGTATGTATGTTTGCAGGGCTGACCATTTGGTATGGGAGAACCAATTGCTGTGCTCTCCCCTGGGGAAGACTGTTTCTCCCACCCTCAGCATTCCTTAGTTATCTGTAGTTCTTTGTCTAGAACTGAGGCCACGTGGGCTTTCCCTGTTCATGTTAACATGTCTACTGTTGTTTTCCTTGTTCAGCTCATGTTTGGACAATCATGTTTGAGACTTTATCACTGTAGCTTCAGACATTCCTAGGAAATACAATCTCACAGCAAACTCCCTGTTTCTCTGGCTCTTACAGTCTTTCTGCCCCCTCTTCCTCAATGACTCTTAAGCCATCTAGTAGATGTTTCTGTTGGGACTGAGCTCCATAACTCTGCATTTTGATTGGTTGTGGTTTTCTGTAATGGGCTGTTGCAATGTAACTATCTATTGCAAAAAGGAGTCTCCTTCATGAGGGGTGAGGACAAATATTTACATTCTTTACCCTCTTAACTTGGCTTCTTTAATTGGCTTATAGTGGATGGGTGGCAAGACCTGACCTAGGGCATAGGTTATGCCTCCCAAATTAAATAATGCAAGGACCCTGAAATCTTTAGCAATAGGATATTGGCTTGAATACCTCCCTTCCCCCACCCCAAAAAAGGCAGAAGGACTAATAAATTAGAGAATATTTATGCTCACTTAATATAAACAAATGTACTATTCCTTGAACATTAAAGTGTGTAGGCCAAGTCTCTATCTACAGTCAACAACAGACTTAGGAATACGGGGTCAGCCTCCAGATGGAAGGCCTAGGAATTCCCTGAGATAGTTTACAGAGGTAAAGTTGCATCTGGAAATCTGGGAAGGCTCTTGAAAGACCATTTTAGGAAGGATCTGATTATATATGAAAGAAATAGATCTGAAGAGAGCATTTAGAAGGAATGGTACACAGGACAGGCAAAATGAAGGTGGGAAACTATTGGGTTCAAAGTGGCACCCCAAACAGCGGTGATGGTGACAATGTCCCCCAAAAGAACTCTGGCCAGGTAAATAGAAGCCGAAAGGTGGGATTCTGTTCAGGAACCTCCCTTAGTCAACCCTCCAACATGGACTATTGCCAATCCAAACAGCCTGCAGTCAAAGCCTGTCACCTTGCAGACCGTCAATAAAATCTGCTTGCTTTTTCCACCATTTTCTTCCCTCTGCATGCCCCCCAATACAGCCTTAACAGTTTCATCCCCAATAAGCCTTTCTTCCTATCCGTGGTCTGGTTTGGAGATTTCACTGCGCCCTCACTTACAGAACCATTGAGCTAGTCTTGACATGACTCAATTCTCTGGATAAGGTCATGAAGCAGTGATCTGCGAGGAAGTCTCAAGTAGAGCATGATAACTGATCTCTTCCCTAAGTTCTAGAAATAAGGTCTTTGCTTTCTCTCCTCCCATCATTCACAGCTGTCCTTATTCTTTGTTTGTTTGGTTTGGTTTGGTTTTGGTTTTGGTTTTTTTGAGACAGAGTTTCTCTGGGTAATCCTGGCTGACCTGGAACTCACTTTGTAGACCAGGCTGGCCTCGAACTCAGAGATCTGCCTGCCTCTGCCTCCTTAGTGCTGGCATTAAAGGTGTGTGCCACCGCACCCAGCCTCACAGCAGTCCTTATGTGTATTGCTACTTTTGCCTTTTTTGTCAAAGATCAATGCCATTAATGATATAATTCACACCAAGGTATTAAATGATGGTGACAGTTATTTTAAGTCAAGGGGCAAATAAACATGTATGTGATGACAATGTTTCATATGCTGGAATTATCAGCAAGAAATAAATCCTTGTACATCGGACTCTGGAAGAAGCCAATGTAATGAAATCGGTGTCTACCTATGCCTATATCTCTGTTTAATGACATGATCTGAAGATCCCCTCCAGGGTAAATTGGAAGGTTGTCAACACACAGATACCCTGTTCAGAGACAGGACCTACAGGATCTCAGTCTTCCAGGATGGAGCCCAGGCATCAATAATAATAAACTACCTGGTAATTCTTATGTGTCATAAAGTCTGAAGGTACTTATCTGCCTTACAATAGGTCTCTTTCCAGACCCCTAGACAGCACATACCCCACTGCATGACAACAACTAGATATCTATATGAATTGTGTTGTAGACAACGTTACCAAGGGACTTGGATAACTAGGGAGTCTTGAGAATATAACAATATCAATAATACTGTAGAGAATGGGTGTAAGAATTTAATTAACAGTAGATTTTACAAAGCACCCAAAACAAGTACTGTCTCTCCTCTTCTTCCAGTGCTTTATAACTTCCATTCCTAAGAATGTGAGTTCTGAAGGGCACATACTTAGTTCAGTTTTCTTCAGAAAAGAGATGAGCACTTAATTGATGTTCAATCCATATTTTATGAATGGCTGGATTAATGAATTTGTTCATTGTAATGGCCTTCTTGGCCACATTATTTACTATGAGACAAACAATGCTAGTTCCCCTGGAAAGAGCTTTTGGTTTAATGCATGACTTACAACTATCTGCACATGATATATACTGCTTCTCTGTCTTGCCGATGCTAAAAATGTTCAAATGTAAAAGTGTTCATATGTAGAAATATGCATGTATTTTAAACATGCATAATGGTGCCTTAGTGGGTCACTCAGGCCCCTGTAACAACCCCTCTGATACAAGTCAAAGCAAACCAAGAAATGTGGACACATAGCTTACACAGCAGCTGAAATTGATGAGCCACAAGAGGTCACAAAAAATCATTTGACTCAACTTAAAATACAGCAAGCTGGTTGGAAAAATCCCAAAGAATATAAACCATGCAGGTGAATGACTCTATAATTCTGTTCCACCATTTCCGGCCCCACAATTTACCCAAGATTAGCAGAACAGAGCTGAAATGCTTTGGGGGGGGGTCAAAGGCAGATGACTCCCCCAGGAGTGGAAGGAGCATGTTTTCTTGTGTTTTGTTTCCTGTTAGAGTCCACTTGTAGAACAAGGCAGCAGGGTGAGGAAGAGGATGCTGAATACATTAACAACACAATATACATGTGTAGACTGTGCCTAAGTAAACCTGGACTAGAAATATCCCACACAGCAGGAGGTTGGAGGGCTGCACTTGCACAGGTGTGAAGAACTGGAAGGGAAGTGGACTGGGAAAGGCTGGGAGGCAGGAGGTAAGAATGAATGGGGCCATTCAAACACTGCACATTTCCCTGGATCTTTACTGTTCCACATGCACACCCTACCAAGTACATCTAATGAAGACTGGCAATGCTAAAGGCGCTGGTTAACTCAGGGAAGCTGCTGAAAAGGTGTAACAACTCAATAAAGGTTCTGTAGTCACACACTTATGTGGTTTCAGTTGGCAGCTATGGGCTGCCATGATGAGCTACAAGTTTTATTTTCCAAAATTCCCCAGGATCTGGAGGCAGAGAGATGGTCAAAAGCTGGTTGTCCCTCAACAATCTGCCCATTGTCTAGGTAAAAACACACACACACACACACACACACACACACACACACACACACACACACACAGCCAGGGGAACTTTCTGTGTACAGTAACAAGACAGACAGGCATGAAATGGAAGGAAGCTATGTACATAAGACTGAATTTCATCTTCTTTTATTTTTTTTTTTACTCTTCCCAATTTTATGTCTTCTCTTAAAAAAATGAAAACACCAAGAATTCTGAACTAATCAAAAAAATCATTTTTCCATTATTACCAACTATGTGTGTATATATGACAGAATGGTTGAGCCATTATCCTGATCGGGATAAACCTTATTTCCCTATTTGTTTTCAAATTCTACCACCTACACTTCCTAAAAAGTGCATCGAACATCATTTAACTTCAGAAGTTTATGCCGATATATGACAGATGATGCCATCTGTTGATGTTGAAGCAAGAGAACTGGCCTTCAGGATTTAGAGAGAGAACAGTAGGAGAATCATAGACACCATTCTCTTACGTGTATAACTAAAGTTTGAGCACCAAACTATTTGCTAAACATCACTTATTTGCAAGACCCTATCTCTCATGTCTCATGTTAGTCTAATGTAGAGACATACGAAATATTGAGTGAGACACATGGTCTGGTGTATAAAAGTATATGAAATATGCCAAATAAAACTTTGTCTGGGATTTTGTATAATAAACTCAGAATTAACCAGTGGTATAGTAGGGGAAAAAAAAAACAAAACAGAAGTCACTATGGAAAAACTCTCAATGGCCAAGATTAGAATGAGATAGTATTCATAACATTGGAGTCAAACCCAAAGAACAAAATGTATTATATATGAGTTTGATTGATGCAAATAAATTTGTTAATAAATGATAGATGGGGGACAAATTCCAAATAGTAAGTCTAGATGCAATCAGACAAATGGAAGATTATCATCAGAATATAACAGTCATATTTGATATAGGAAATATCTATAGATAAATGGCAGAATTAGTATATCTAACATATTTATATAATCTCAGCATACATCCCCCAAATATTTATTAATTATTACACTGTCTTAGCATGTAACTCTAAAGTCCTTGATACTTGTGGTCCCAGGAGGTAGCATTTAATTCCCTGGTCTTTAGTGTCCTTTGGACTTGGTGATTCATTTCTAGCAAATAGACTACAATAAGTGAAAAATAGTGATCTAGAAGAAAATTCTTCAACCAAGTGACTAAAGTTAACATCACTAGAAACAAAGTATATTGATCTCACATAGATGCTAATGTGATATGATAAAGAGGGAAATTTGTGTCCTTCTCCCAAGTTCCTAATCTTTAATTTTGATTAAAAAAAATGCAAGATGAACCAAATCCACAGATGGTCTACCAGCATAACTGATGAGAATTCTTCAAAGTGTTCACTATTAAAAACATGAAAAAAATAAGAGGAGTTATCAGAGGTCACAAGGAACTAAAGAAGAATGCTAACTGTATTAGTTACCCTTCTCATTGCAGAGACTAACAAAAACCACTTAAGGGAAGGATTCAGCTTACAGTTTGAGGGGATACAGTCAGTCCCTTATGGTCGGGATGAAAAATCAGAGAAATGTGATGTGATTGATTGGATAGTGTCTGTAGCTGGGTGAAGAGATAATGTAGACAATCAGCTGCTTTCTTCTTTGTGCCTGTGATTTAGACTGGGACTCCAGACGATGAGCTGGTGCCACCAATATCCAGAATGAGTCACCTGTGCTCAGTCAAACCTCTCTGGAAACACCTTCACAGACATGGAGGGGGAGGAAACTTGGAGGAGAGGAGGAAAGAGAAATAAATGAAAAAAGAAGTTATTTAAATAAAATAATAAAAATTAGAAAAGTATAGGTGATTCAAAGGTTCTTTTTCTTTTCCAGAAATACACAAACAAAAAGCTTTAATCCCAAGCAAGCTTACACTACACAAAACACAGAAGGAGGTTCTTCAAGCAGAAGAGAAGGCACACCAGATGGGATGTTTCGGAGAAACAGTGTGTAAGAACTGCTCCCAGGAGTGGAAGAAAACAGAGAAAGAGGCAGACAAATCCAGGATGGTATCAAATACCACTTACTGCAGATGTACACAGGCAGAAATGTGTCTTGGGCTCCAGCAAGACAGGAGACCTCTGCACCCCGAGGCAGGAGGAAGGGCCTTACCCTCTGAGATACACAAAAGCGGCCTGCAGCCAAGCAAAACGTACCTGGCCTTTAAAAGAAATCAATACCATCAAACATTGGTGAAGAGACAGTGCAGCAACATGGGCATCAGCGACAATCCCAAAATGCCCAGCTTACTCTTCTGATGTCTTTGCCTATGACATTCGGAATCCATGCCACCTGG
Source organism: Peromyscus maniculatus bairdii (assembly GCF_049852395.1). NCBI lineage: Eukaryota > Metazoa > Chordata > Mammalia > Rodentia > Cricetidae > Peromyscus > Peromyscus maniculatus. Next base: position 41,023,542 of record NC_134864.1, on the reverse strand, counting down.
TAGGCAAAATGGTAGCTGTGACTAAGATGGCTTTTAGTCACATTAAGCTAGATCCCAACATGAAACTCAAAATCTACACAAAAGATTAAAAGCACCCAAAAGAGAACTACATAGTTAAATATGTAAGATGTATTCCAGCCATGTGATTCTATTTAGAAGATAATTGACTGGAGCTGGTGAGATGGCTCACTGGTTAAGAGCCCTGGTTACTTCTGCAGAGAACCAGGGTGAGGTTGCCAGCACCCACATGATGGCTTAGAACTGTCTATAACTAGTTCCAGGGGATCCAGCACCCTCTTCTGTCCTCCTTGGACACTCTACACAGACACTGAAGGCATGTGGTACACATACATAGATGTAGGCAAGCACTACATGCATAAAGTAAAAATAAATAAACCTTTAAAATAAAGATTTTTTTTTTAGCCAAAGTACTTTTCAGTAGCATGAGGTTTAAAGTTTTGTGAAAAGAGCGTGGTGCTTATAACATGAGGGAAGGGAAAGTATGTTGTGGTAATAGCAAAATCCCTTCGTGGAAAATGTAAAATACACAATTATAAAAGTGACTCTGAAGCCGGGCGTTGGTGGCGCACGCCTTTAATCCCAGCACTCGGGAGGCAGAGCCAGGCGGATCTCTGTGAGTTCGAGGCCAGCCTGGGCTACCAAGTGAGCTCCAGGAAAGGCGCAAAGCTACACAGAGAAACCCTGTCTCGAAAAAAAAAAAAAAGAAAAAAAAAAAAAGTGACTCTGCTAACTTAAATGACTGACATATGAGCGGATGTTTGTTCTACAACAACAAACTGTTCTACAGTTTGCAGAATGTTTAAAATCATCCCTGGATTCTTTCTCCCATATATCCCAGTCACACTACTCAAGTTGTGGAAACCAAATGTCTCCAGGGAGGTGTGAGTTTTCCACACTTGACAGCAACCACTGTAAGAGAGCATGAGTTATATGCAAAGGCTGACCATGATAAGTTAAAGATGTGTGCCATAAACCATGCAGAAAGCACTAACATAAAGAACAAAGATTTCTAAAGAGAGGGGCAAATAAGTCATGGGTATTGTTTTCTTAACCCCCTTTTATATTAAAAAAAAAGCAGACAAAGAGGATAGAGGAGAAGATATGAAAACAGGGGAAATGGTAATATAACAAACAATGTGGCCATAATCATCACATTTCATATAAATGTCTTCAGATTGGCTATATTTTCAGATTGTCATAAACATGAAAAAGTAAATGTAAAAAAATGAACAGATTTAAAATTAAAATAGGAAGAGTTTTGTCATGTTAACATTGTTCCTAAGAAAGCTAGAATGCTTGGTTTAATAACCAGTAGGCTGGGGAATGATAAGAAGAATTGACGTATGAGATTACATTACATTTAAAAACAGAAGAAAATCAGTAGAGTAAGGGCAGACAACCCACAGAAAAAGAGAAAATCCTTGCAGTTATATGTCTGACAAGACATATATGACCAGAATGTATAAAGAACTCATAAAAATAAATGTCAGATGCCTCTCCAAGTGGGCAAATGGATTCTCAAAAGAAACACAAATGGTTGATAAATATATGAAAAAGACCTTGAACAAAGTCCTTAGCCAGCATGGAGACATCACTCATTACTATATGGAGAATCCATCTTATCCCAGTGAGAATGACTATCACAAAAAAAAAAAATCAACAAATACAAATGCTGACAGGGACATCAGCGGGGATACAGGCAGGAAAACTGACAGGGATGCTGACTGAGATGCAGGCAGGGATGCTGATTGGGATGTAGGCAAAGAGAGATATACTTGCATCATAGTGTTAATGGGAATGTAAATTAATCTAGATACCATGGCAATCACTATGGAGAATTCTTACAAAGCTAAAAACTACCATATCATCCAGGTATCCCACTCCTGGGTACATACCCAAAGGGACCTAAGCCCATAAGACACAGAAATACCCGCACAGCCACATTCACTGGAGCACTATTTACAATAGTCAAGATACAGAATTAGGCTATATTTCCATGAAGAAATAAAGAAAGAAAGTACACGTGCAATGAGGTTTCATTCAGCCTTAATAGTATGTCCTTTGCAGGAAAATTAATGTAACTGGAGAGCATACAAATGAATGAGCCAGACTCAGACAAATTTCACACATTCTCCCTCATATGTAGATTTTAAGCATATATATATATGCTTAAAATATAGCATATAAATTATATATAATATATGCTTAGAAAATAGCATATATACAGAATGTAGAAAAGGACTATCTGGGACAAAGAAGCATGGTAATGGGAGGATGAGGCTGAAACCAGGGAGCATAATGATGGAGTAAATATGAGCAAAACACACATGATATGCATGTGTGAAGAGGCCATAATACATCACATGTAAGCCCATTTAAAAAATATATGAAGCAAAAATCAATATAACTATAAAGTGAAATACACAAATTTGAAATTACTAATGAAGATTTCCGTACCCCTCGGTCAATAATCACTGTGATGTTTAACATTGTCATTTTGGTGAGATCATGAGTTACACAGGAAACAAGCCTTTGGGCATGTCTGTGGGGGATTATCTAGATTAGATTAGCCACTAGGTATGCCTATGAGGGATAATCTACACTAAACTAGCCACTAGGCATGCGTATGAGGGATACTCTAGATTAGATTAGCCACTGGGCATGCCCATGAGGGATTATCTAGATTAGATTATCCACTGGGCATGTCCATGAGGAATTATCTAGATTAGAAAAAGAAAACAAACATGTGGTCCAATTAATCTACTCTACAATATTTGCCAAAGAAAAAGCATATATAGAGAGACTTGTGTGTGTGTGTGTATACAGCTTTATTAGTGATGGTTGCAGGATGAAAAGAAATATCCATCAGCAAATGAATAAACGAACAGATTGTGTTACAGCCATACAATGGACTTGCAAGGCTTAGGAAGAAAGGTTTATGAGTAAAGGTTATGAGTAGCCTGCTGTCTACTGTAAAATGAGAGACTCCAGTGAGACAGAAAGCATTGAAGAGAATGATCCCTGTGTCTTTTGGATTATCATTACAGAAATATGACATCACTAAGATGACACACTGACACTAATCCACCAAAACTAGAAAGTGGATTAACATCATCCTGGAAGGATGACTCTAGACATGTACTAGAAAATAGTCACTGGAGCATGTTCTGTGACCTAGCAATTAAAAAAAATCATTGAATTCTGATCCATTCAGCACCACAGCCACTGCTGCATAAACTTAACATGGCTGTGGCGGGACTTGCTTGTAGATAATCAGGTAATCAGGTGGTCCAACACATGGAAGCATCGTAAGAATCTGGGCTGAGTCCTCTGTAGATCTAGAGTTTCAGGAGTTGGGATGTGAGAGGAATGAGGGGCCAACACCCACTTGTGGTCTGCAGCCTGGAGCCCTCCCCATTTCCAGCCAGTGGCATCTCAGAACTCTCAGCACTCACCATTTAGCCCATTGCTCAGCCTTTGCTGGTGCCTGGTATCACCGTAGACTGTGCTTACTTGGCTCTGGCACTGAACTCCAACCTTCTGTACTCACTGATTCCTTAAGCATCTACAATGACAGGGAAGATCCCCTAAAAGGGAAGGTAGTTCCATCAATGTGAAAGGCTCCATCACAGACAGCCTTGGAGTCTGCAGAAGGTGACAGGAAAGGAGGGCATTGGATCCTTGCCAATCTCCATTGCTAGTCAAGATTTCCTTTTAACTCTTGGGTAAATTATAACATGGTGCAGTTTTCTTATCTGAACGACGGGACTGCGGAGAGCAGTACTGATGGAACTACCTTCCCTTTCGGGGAACCTACCTGCTTGCTGACGTTTCTCTATAACACAAGACTCTCAAGAGCCTGGCACATAATGATTCCCAAATGACTGGTTGGGGCTCCTGTCCCTAGGGGTATTAGTTCAATACCTGGACTGAAATGGTCCCAAGAGAGACATAACCAAGAAGCAGGAAATGCCCTCAAACAAATGAGCTCTTGCCCCTTGCTTCTCTCCCTCCTGCTCATAGGTTCATTAAAAGTGATCCAGTGAGTTCAGCTTGCTCACTGTGTCCTCGAGCAGTAAGGGAGCACAACACACACACACACACACACACACACACGCACACACACATGCACACACACGCACACGCACACGCGCACGCGCACACGCACACGCACACACACACATGTGCACACACACACACACGCACACGCACACACACACATGTGCACACACACACACACGCGCACACACACGCACACACACACACGCACACACACACACGCACACGCACACGCACACACACATGTGCACACACACACACACGCACGCACACACACATGCACACACACACACACACACACACACGCACGCACACACACACACGCACACACACACACACACACACACGCACGCACACGCACGCACGCAAGCACGGACGCACACATGCACGCCCACACACCTCTGCTTGCTCGCTCTCCCTCCCTCCCTTCTTCCTTCCTTCCCTCTCTTTTCCCTTCCCCTCCCTCTATCCACCTTCATCTTCCCTAAAAGGAGCACACACCACACAGCCCATCAGTACTAAGATGTTTTCTAAGAAGAGAGAGGGGCCAGAAGTGTATCATTCTTAGAAAGTAAATGAATAAAAACTTCTCCGGTCATTTGTAAATATCTAATCCTCCACCCCAGCTTACCTAGCAACCTTTCCTGAGAGCACATGTTCCAGTTATGTGCTCCTGGATGGCGTAGAAAGGAACAAAATGTCTGTTTTCTCCTTTGTCCTAAGAATATTCATCAGTGCGCTTTCCATTCAGACATCAGGCAGACAAAGCCACTTCACTGCTGTTCACCTTCGCCGAGATCCGCCTTGCACTGCTCCAAGTCTCACTATATTGTGTAAAACAGTAGATTTTTCAGGGCGAGCCTTGCCCTGGGAGACTCCGTGTTATAAGCAGTTTTTGACTCCATTTTAAGTGTGGAGGACAATTACTGCCTGAGTGGACTCCCAGCCACCACCCCTTGTCCATCACTAGCCGTGCAGCACAGAACGATAAATATAACTTATCTTCGGGGAGTAAGAAGGGGGCTGCCCTATACATTTACTGGGCTGAATAAGAGACTGGCATATTAAAATCACATCAGGGAGACCCCAAGAATTTGTCAGACACCAAGACAAGAAGTGGGTGCAACTCCCTCACCTGGACCCCACAGAGCAGTGGATACACTGTGACAGTGGCCCCACACGAACTATCATCTGATACCTGAGATGTACTTCAAGAGCCAACAGGCAGAACTCATGACTGTCCTTGGGTTCAGGTCAGCTTCCTCCACCCCATTACAGACACAGCCTGCTCAGCTGCTGTCTGCCCATCCACCTGCTCACCTGCCTGGACCTGAACCCACTTTTCCTGCTCTGCCTTTCACCTCACAGCTGAACTCAACTCTGTGTCTTTGCTCTCAGCCTTGACTCTCCCGTGGTCCTCAGCGGTAACTTCCTCCCTCACGCTGGTCTGAGTTGATTATTTATCAATACAGATTCTATGTGCATGACTGTCATGCCCATATCTTAATCTTCTTAAACGCTGCTGTAACCTCTATAGCTTGTATCCATCCTTTAAATGGATGGAGACTTACTATGTGATATGAAAGTTAATGTTAGTAATTAAAATTTGAATAAAAAGAACCTGGATTCTCCCAAGCCAGATTCCCAAGATGCCATCATTGAAATCCTTAACCTTGTGAATGTATTACTAATTAATTCTGATATCATTGAAATACATAAATGTGTCTGTCTCTCTGGCCCAGTGCACTCACAACAACCTTCAAGGTACTGAAGCCACCCATAAGCCACACTTAAGGTATCTCCTGCCAGAAATGGAACTTGGCTTAGAAGCTAAACTTCACACCTGACCACTGCACTGACCAGAAATCCCTGGATTTCTCCCATCCCCTCTGTCTTCAAGGGACACAAAGGCTGAGGTAGAGGCAGACGCTGAGAAGGTCAATATAGAAGTTTAAACCAAAGCAATGCTTAGAGCTAAGAGAAGTGGCAAAGGCAATAAATCCCAGCACTCAGAAGGCTAACGTAGGATTGGGAGTCTAAAGCTTGCCTGCTGTAGCTGGGAGTTCAAGGCCAACCTGGGCAACTTAAGAAGACCTTGTTGCAAAATGAAAAGTAAAAAAAGAAGGCCAGGGATGTAGCTCAATGGTAGAGCGGTTCTCTAGTGTGTACAAGACCGTAGATCCAAGCCCTAGTACTGCTAAGAATGGGGCAAGGGAGGAAAGAAAAATCGAAAAGGGGCATGGTGACACAGTCCTGAACTCCCAGAATTCAGGAGGTAGAAACAGAGGATGTAGACTAGTTCATGGTCATTATTGGCTACATGGAGAGTTTAAGAGGCTAGCCTGGGCTACATGGGATCCTTTCTTTTTTTAAAAAAAAAGTGATGCATATGTCTAACTCCTATCTATCAACAAGAAAGAGAGAAAGAATATGAAAAATGAATTCCTGTAAGCAAGGGAGAAAAAACAAAGCAATGTGCCAACACACACACACACACACACACACACACACACACACACACACAAAAGCAATAGTTAGAAAAAGAATAGTTGTGGGCTTTATTTGTAGCTTTGGTATCTATGACCTAGATAAAGCAGGCAAGTTTGCTTCATACACACACACACACACACACACACACACACACACACCATCGCAGACTCTTGTCCGACTACATGTCTGTTTGGCTGAAACTCTAAAGTAATTCCACTAACAGCATTCTGCTCTCCCCATTGTCCTGTGAGCTGAGGAGATCTATCTGAGAGAGGTGAGGAGTTGAGCAGAAAGAAGAAGGATGCAGGGAGAGATGTGAGACATCAGGGTAGACCAATGGCAGGGTAGACCAGCTAGACAAATGACACAAGAAGGAACACTTGGAAAAGTGAGGAGAAACATTCTAGAATCGGAGAAGTGGATTATGTTGGTTGAACTTGCATCTCAAGAAGGCCAGATGCAATCTTCTTTGGTTTGATTGTTGTTTGGTTTGGTTTGGTTTGGTTTGGTTTGGTTTGGTTTGGTTTGGGTTGGTTTGGGTTGGGTTGGGTTGGGTTGGGTTGGGTTGGGTTGGGTTTTGTCAAGACAGGTTTTCTCTGTGTAGCAGTCCTGGCTGTCCTGGATCTCACTTTGTAGACCAGGCTGGTCTTGAACTCACTGAGGCACGCCTTTGCCTCCCAAGTGCTGGGATTAAAGGCGTGCACCACCACCACCTGGCCAGAGCCCATCTCAAGGGAGCCCAAAGCTAGGAAAGAAAGAGAGGGCAACTGCCTTCTTGCCTTCTCTAACCCCAAGCTCCTGTCTCTTTAGAAGCCATCTCCAGAACAGCCAGCTAGCAAAGGAGGAAATCTTTGTCCAGAGCTTGTGGCTCACCAACAAGACAAGTTTTCATCAATAAACCTGCAGTGCTAGGATTTAAATGGGGCATGAAGCAGACCTGAGACTTTGGAACCAGCAACTAGAAAGAGCTGGCCTTTAATGTAAATTTGGAATGATAAAACAGGGTGGGGCCACAGTGTGGTGGGGAGAAGGAGAGCAGATGGATACAAATTATCTCTGGGGTAATAGTTGACTGTGGGAAGGCTATGACTCAAAGTTCAGAGAGCAGGAAGGACACAGATACACAAACTCTCAAGGAAGGAGAGGTCTATCTATGGCCACGGGCTGGTCCATCAGTGTCTCCCATCTGCCTCCAGCCTGACAGAACTGGCCATGACTTATGCCTGGGAGGGAGATTTGGCGGGGACTTCCAAGATGAGTTAGTGGGGTGCTCTTGGCAAGCCAGAACTATAAATGTACAGGGCTTTATCTCCTGAGGGGATGTGTTAAGAAAAGGGAAGATGAGAAATGTCAGCATGAAATAAAACCCCAGCCACTGGTCAAGGAGAGTGGCCTCTCTCTGGCGCTCCATCAAAGAAGCACTCCCTGCAGCCTGCACAGAGCCTCCCCCGGGGTGCGGCAGTTTGTTAGGAGCCAAGGAGGGAAGAAGCCAGGCTCCATGCAGACTAAGAGAAGAAGATCTGGACTTGCTGAGGTTGCCCCATCCTCCAAGCTAGCTCTCCTGGGAATTCCTTCACCACCCAGATAAAACACAAGCTTAAGGGGAGCTAAAGCCAGGTAGAGTTTCCTCAGGAGTCAAGGCCACTGATCTGCTGTCTGCAGCTAATGAGCGTCCAGGCCTGGAGAAGAACTTGCCTTCTCCACATTGACTTCCTGAGAAAATGAAAAGGTCTAGCTTACTTGAGGAGATCATCTCCAGTTGAATGTCATGTGACTTTGCTCTTTTATAACTAAAAAAGCCAAAATCCGCTATGTAAAAATGCCATGTTTTTCTTAGACTAAGGTATCAAATACCTAGGTTGGTTCTATAACTTACCTGTTATGAATAGTACAGCAGTAAACATGGGTGCTTGAGTGTCTCTGTGATGTGGATTGATTTGAAGGTAAATACCCAGGAATTATGGCTGGGTCACATGAAAGATTGCTGAGGAACAATTTTTGTACACTGTAAATATGTATTGCTCTCATTGTTAATAAAAAGCTGATCGTATACATATATATGATGTAAAAATAGGATTAAAGCTTTCTAGGTAGACAAAGGGAACTGATGGAGAGGGAAGGGATGAGAAAATGAAGGCCAGGGAAGCATGAGGGGTAATCGATTCATACATAGTATACATATGGAAGAAAGTAAAATGAAGAATAAGAAGGCCCAAGATGAATGCACAATCTTCTTTAGCGTTTTCTCTAGTGACCACAGATAAGTAGTATAGTAGTCTCTAGCTTTCAAGGAGAAAAATGAACTCTCTTGAACAAGAAAGTTATATTCAGAATCAGATGCAAGCCCTACCCCTCCTGTGCATTGCCCTTTAAATGACCAGACTCCAGTAAAACCAGCTAAGAGGCAAGAAAAAACCCAAAGAGAACAACTTGAGACTTGTGGAGGTAAGTCTTGTCCTTAGCACCATGTCGAATAGTGTAGAAGAAGAGACAACGTGTTCCTAATTTTCCAGCGGATGTCCCAGACTTCATCTCAGACATTCTGTTTGTCCTTTCTATTGCATCCAGGGAGACACTTGACTGAAAAAAACATGCCTTAAGCAAGTGCTGGAAGAGCCTCTACGGAGCCTTTGTGTAAATTAGAAAAAGGCAGCCCCTCGCCAGGCAATATGTTTGGAGTGTGTTGTAAAGGACAAATCTACAACTAAAAGGGAAGTGGAAGGCTGAGCCTGTAGCCGTGATTTATTATCTCCAAGTTGACCGAAATGACACGTGTAGGGTGTGTCCCAGGCCAGAGTCCCCAGGAAGCAGACTCATCTGTAGGTCTGAGTTGAGGGAAAAACTCTCAAGATCAACTCCTATGAGAAGGGAACAGAAGCAAGCCTGGGCAGTGGGGGAAAGTAAACCAGATGGCAGTTAGAGCAATGGCTGTGGCTGGGATGTTCCTTCTGAGTTGTCTAGAGTTTGGAAGAGTGAAGCCCTTAATACTAATATAGGCCAGTCAGAGATGAGCTATGGTGAGTTGTGACTTCATGGCATCGAGGCATCCCTTCTGAAGAGGTGCTGAATTTCCTCAAGCCAGAGGCAAAGCTCACTTGCCCTTGACATAGTTCCCAGCTGTCAAACTCCTGCAATCCAGATGTGTTCCTTATGTGGCTGTCTCTGGTTAGCCATCTCCCTATGGGGCAGCTAGATACAACCTGCTCAGTGCAGGCCATGGCGTGTGTCGACTGTACAGATAATGCCCAGGGAACATCTATTATGATTTGGATGTGAAATGTCCCCCATAAGCTCATGTGTTTGAACATGTGGTCCCCAGTTTGTGGCACTATGTTGAGGGGTTGTGAAATCTCTGAGACATGGAGGCTTGCTGGGTCTCTGGGGCAGGCCTTGAAGGTTATAACCCACCTCTGGTTCTGGTCCAAGTTCTCTGCCTCCTGTCTCCCCTCACAATGTGACTGGCCACAAGCTCCAGTAACCACAGAGCAAGCCCACACTCACCCAGCCATCATGTCTTCCCCCGCCATGACGGACTGTATCCTCTTAACTATGAATCAAAATAGATCCTTCCTCCCTTAGGGTACTCTGTCAGATATAGGATCACAGAAATGAGAAAAGTAACTTATCGTTCTTAATCATACTGTGATCCCATTGGACTCAAACCTACTTGCCTTAAGTCCCAAATCAGAGCCTGTTTAGATAATGTGCTACATCCCAAGGATGCATTTATCCTCAAATCATTCTCTCTTGCTCCCCATCCACTGTTTCATTATATGTTTCCCAGATGTCTGTCATCTTCTCATTGGGCCCACATGGTTGTGCTGCCATCTTCTCTCTGGGCACTGTAAGTAACAATCTGCTATTTTTCATGTGTTGATGTACTTCCTCCTTTGTGTCTCAACAAGCTCACACATACCCAAAACTCACTCTCCTTCCCATTGGGACTCTTCTAGAAAATGACTGCCTTTAGAAATAAACTAAACACAGGTCAGACAAAAACTACCGCTGTAAACAACACTTGTCGCAGGCATTAGGTCTACCTGTGGATTAGGCAGTATCCTGTGAAAGGCAGTTAATAAACATCCATGACCAATCCCATCGCCACCCCAAGAGTCCCATCAAGACAGGGCAAAGATTTAGAGTAACTTCACAGGAGCTAAGATTTAGAGTAACTTCACAGAGACAGACGACAGTCCACGTTAGAGGAAACTTTAATGTGGGAACTACTTGTGAGGAGGTACAGCCTTGAGACAACAGTACTAAAAAGCCAGAGAAAAAGTCCCAGAGAGGGACTCAGGTACAGTAGTCAGTTAATGATACCAATAGCATCTGGAAGGACACAGCCTCAGTCTTGTGGTCCAAGATGGCACCACACAGAGTCTGATGGTTGTGTTAATGACCTCAGGGTTTAAGTAGCAATTCTGCACAGCTACTTTCCACTTGCCTCTCTGAATCTACCCCTCTCCACCCTCCTTTCTGCTCTGAGAGGCTGACCTGTACCAGTGACATCAGCAGGCTCCCCGCCCTCCAGCGCCCACTTGGCTTGGCCGACAGCACTCTGGCAGGAGATTAGAGGGAGAGGAGAGTGAGGGCAGGGAGCCGCCAGTTCCCCTGGCTCCCTGTCTGCAAGGTCACCTTGAGTTGGAGCTTCGGAGGCTCCCATCCAAAGCCTTCCCCCACAGACCATGATTCTCCGGTCTACTAGCTGTTCCTGATCCTTCCCCTTCTAGCCTGGGTGCCACTAACCCTGGAACTCTGCTTGATCAGCTCTCTCTCTCTCTCTCTCTCTCTCTCTCTCTCTCTCACACACACACACACACACACACACACACACACACACACACACAATTCTGCTGCACCTTTGAGAAGACTCGCTTAGTTAACCCTCTCTGAATGGTCCTGTGTTGGAAGCGCTTCCTTGGGTTACCCGGATTTGGCTTCTTCTGGGTAGAATGTACTTTATCTCACCACCCTGTGAATCAGATAGTCTCGCCCCACCTTAAAGATAAAGAGACAGGGGCTCAGAAATGTTGTAAAGGCTCAGTTGAGTGCCCTATTAGCAAGACAGCGTGTCAGTTGACTGGGATTCATGGCCTACCTACCTACACACACACACACACACACACATTCTATCTTGCCCTATCCAGCCTTCAGGAAAGCTTAACTTTCTCTTCTGAATTTCCCTTTCTCGTTAGCAAACTAAGCTATTGCAGAATCCAGATCTGACTCAATCAGCGGCCTGACCCTGGGTGGGTCATGTGATCTCTGAGACTCTGGTTTCATTATCTGCATAAATTAAGATGAGTTAACAGCACGCACCGCCCAAGCCTCTTCCCAGGCTGTTTCTATGGGCCCCTTGTTCTCTCGGCTCCTCTTAACCTAAAAAAAAAACAGACACCAGTCACGGGGCTGGGCCCTCCCACTCTGCTCTGACTCTCATCCCTGGGAAAGAGCAGAAGCACTTTAAATGGGGCTATGCACAAAGCCTCACTTGTTACCACTGAAGAGCCCCCTCTGAATGCCTTCTGTAGCTCTGCTGTGAATCAGGGATGCTGCTAAGTCCGAATAAGAAAGCGAAGATATCAGTCCAGTTTGCTTGGCTCCCCAAGAGCCTGAGATCTTGGCTCTCACTCCCATGCGGGATGGTGCCTCTGTCGTGATGGAAAGCATGCACATGTCAGAAACACCTTTTGTCTTGGCTTGCCTTCATGACCCTAAGTTATTGATGCATCCAACCCAGCAGCCAGCCAAGGACCAGATACGCTCAGAGGCTGTCATCACTACCCCAGAGGGACCCCACTGTGTCACCTCCCTTTCATGCTCTGGCTCCTCCTCGGCTGTGGAGTAGGAAGTGGGACCTGGCACCTACTGCCAATCCAGCCACTCATTTGGGGCAGTTCACTTCCTTTTCTGAGTCCTCTTTTTAATATTTGTTAAAATAAGTAATGGGACCAGGCATAATGGTGCTTGCCTATAATCCCAGCACTTGGGAAGTGGAGACAGAAGGGCCAGGAGTTCAAGGCCATCCTTGGCTACATTGGAGTTGAGTGCTACCCAAGCTGCATGAGACACTGTCTCAAAATAACTAAGTAAAAAAAAATTAGGTAACTGCATAGCATTACCATTTCTAGATCTTTCTGTAGCCTTTAGGAATGAATAGATTTAGAGTAGATAGATTTGGATAAATGACATCTCCATATGGGCTCCCTAGAAAATAATGTTTGAGGGGAGACTTAAATATTAATCCTTTACTTGGAGGTTCAGCCCCAGGGTAGCCAGGACAAAAGGGATGAGATTCAAAGAAGAATGAGAAGTGAAGGTAGTTATCTTGTCCACCTGACGTCACACACTATGAAGAAGCCCAAAGGCTCATTCCATCATATCAAATGCCTCTACATGAGGTTTCTGAAGTGAACAGACTCTTAGAAGAACACTCGGGACTTATTTGCTGGCATACTCTCCTTCCCTGGCTACCACTAGTCACACTTCACCCACTGACATTTATCTCTCCTCCTCTTCCAGGTTGTGTCATCTGAACCAAAAGTCACCAAGGCTAGGTGTGGTGGCGCACATCTTTAATTCCAGCACTTGAGAGGCAGAAGCCAGGGGATCTTTATGAGTTTAAGGCGAGCCTAGTTTACTGAGTGAGGTCCGGGACAGCCAGGGCTACATAGTGAGACCCTGTCTCAAGGAGAAGAGGAAGAGGAAGAGGAGGAGAAGGACGAGGAGGAGGAAGATTCAGCAGAAGCACACAGTCATTGTCAGGTCCTTTCAGAAATGTGATGCTACATCCCTATGGGAAAAGCTCTAACCAGTCTGGCAAAAATGAAAATATTTTCAGGAGACTATGTCTTGCAATCTATCAGACAATCGAAACAACTGACCCCAAAGAATGTCTTCAGGATTCTCATGCTGAGAGAAGGCAAGTGTAACAGCCAGAGGAGGAACTTGTCTCCTGGGAAGAGATTTCACATGGTTCTAAGGACTTATCAGACCATCTTATGAGATGAGACCACAGCCCAGACAGTGATGGGTCAGTGGTGGGCAGAACCATGTCTTGGCCAGGAGTGCTTAGATATGCATATCCTTGGTGGACCCTGAAGACAGGCTTGAAGGATCTCTTTGTCATTCTTCACAGTGTGTCCACATTGAATGAATCTCCCTGTTCTGCTTTCTACTTTTAATTTATCTCTTTTAATTATCTTATTGAGGATGGGTGACCAAACCCTACTTATGGCACAGGTTGTGAGTCCCCCAAAGTTTGCTAACAGAGCTGAGGGTTTTAGTATTCAGGTAATCCACCTCTTGCAGTGACATAGTTTGGGGTCACCTAGACCCCATGCTCCTGGCTGAAGGAGGCAGCTAATCGGTTGGGAAATGATGAGGTTAAGAAATCAAAGACACAGAAACTGTACGTAGCACAGACAGGTTCCACTCTGTAAGTTGGAAAAGTGCATCTGAGGAGAACTCAGGCATGATCGGTCAAAAACTTGGTTCTGAGAAATTGTCTACACAGATGAGACACATTGCCTTGACCTCAGGGAATGCACACTTCACTGCTGAGGGAGGATTTAGAGTCAGGTGATTGGGGTAAAGGAAGCCTTACAGAGATCATCGTGAGTGGTTATACTTTCCTCCCTCCTTTACTTAGAGAAAAATAAAACCCAGACTTGATCAGACTCACACAGGGTTTCCGTGGCAGGATAAGACCCAGAAACCCCAGGCTGTCAATTTTCAAGGCAAAGCTTAATTGACTGTCCCTCTGTTCTGGGACAGAGCTTGCTGTGTTCTGAAACAGGAGTCCACTAACGAGGTCCGGCGACATCAAGACCTGGCCCAAGTGACTTTGCTTAACTTGGTACAAATCTGAAGCAGATCAGAGTGACATGTGTTGACAGGGACAGGGGTAAAAGGAGGGAGGAGGGGGGTGTCGGGGAACTCTTTGTAGACAACCTATTTGCTAAAGGGAGCCAAGAGGGATCCGTTTAATTGAAGTTTAGAGATATTTTATGAAAGGTAAGAGCCCAGCCAGGGTTCAGCCAAGAGGTTTTGTTTTGCCTTTGAAAATGAGACGAGTTGAACAGGATCTGTATGGATAAGCTGATAAAAAGGCCCTTTGAAGTGGACAGGAATCTTTTTATAGCCTCAGAATAACTTAGCCCAGGATGAGGGCAGAGCGCTGCTCTCATTTACAAGCTCAGAAGGCGCTCAGCCACCCTTTCCCCTAGGGTTTCTTGAGTTGGCCATGACGAAATACTGGCCTGGTACCTTTGTGCTTCAGAGAAGATAAATCTAGCCCAGGGGTAGGTCCTAGAATGCCAGTGAGCAGACATTGGGGGTGGGGGGAGCCATAGGAGTTAGAACCACACAGGGCCCAACTTGTCCAGCATCAAGCCTAAGAAGTGGACCATGGGTTAATCTTTTAAATGAATGAAGGAGATTTTTCTCAGACTTCCCAAGGAGTAATCTCTCTCTCAATATCTCTCTCTCTCTCTCTCTCTCTCTCTCTCTCTCTCTCTCTCTCTCTCTCTCTCTGTGTGTGTGTGTGTGTGTGTGTGTGTGTGTGTGTGTGTGTGTGTATTGGGCCCAACCTGCCTGCCCAAAAACTTGCTATATAGCAAAGGAAGACCTTGAATGGTAATCCCCCTGCTTCTATCTCCCGAGTGCTAGAATTGTAGGCATATACCATCATGCTTGGCTGTCAGGAAGTAACACTGATAAGAATTATTCTTACAGGTTGTTTATTCTGTGGCAGATGCCAAACATAAAATATAAAATACATTTTTTTATTTTTAACAACCCTAGGATGTGGGTATTATTCTCATTTTGGTTGTCCATTCTACAAAACTGATGCTCACTTATGTATAAGCAAATTTAAACAACTAATTTTAAAGCTTAGACCATCTCAGGCTGGAGCCTAGATGTAACTGCTAGCTAAAGGGGAGTCACTGTGGCCTATGGAGCTTTGTGGAAGGAAGTCCTCACCCTAAGATGATTAGACTTTAGTTCTGAACAACTGAGCAATGCTACCTAATGTCTCACTCACCAAAAAATGCAGCATCTCCTTTGCACATGGGAACACTGACCAAAGCTTATCCCTGTATTGAGCCCACACCCCGGCCCTCCATTTCCCTTCATTTAAAGACAGAGGGGAAACCTGAGGATTGGAACCAGTGATAACAATGCTCTCAGAAGGAGTTGCCTCTGTGGGAAGCTACCTAGAGAGTGTTCACCACCATTCTTCAGTCCCATCAAGAATACGGATGATAGGGATAAGAAATTGGAACCTGTACTGCGGGAGAATTAAGTTCAGCCTTACATTTCAGTACCATGTCAAGACTATGAGCTTTGGAAGCCCAAGTCTGCCTGATTGTTCCTATAACTACATTAAAACCATACCATCTAAAGTTATAAAGGGAAAGAAGTTAGGATATGTTGGGTTTAGTCTAACTCCCCAAAAGCCCACCTGCCTGCAGGGTCTCTTGAAGGCATCCCACTCACCCTCTGCATACCCAGTCTCTCATCCCTTAGAGACAGCTGATTTCCAAGACGGCATCTTCCCCTCTTATTCTGAATCTTAGCAGATTACCCTTGCCTCACACACCAAGGAGACATGGCATTGGGAAGCAAATCGGGCAAAGATCAGAGGCAAAGTGTGGACATGAAACTGGGCTCTAAGAAGGGAACTCAAAGAGGTTTAGTTATGAGAGGACTAGGTGTCGCAAAGAAGAGCTCTTCCCTGGACCCTGGAGATGCCATAAAAACCAATGAATCACTGCATTCACCAGGAGGAAGCCTTTCCAATTCTCTTTGCAGATGGATCCTTGACTCTGGAGGCCTACAGAGGTTTCCTCCTGCCTGCTAGGTAGATGCTCAAGCACACTGGTCCCCAAGTTTCTCCATAGAGGGCACCTCTGGCTCCTTCCCTGCTGTGGAAGCCCTAACACACTACACTCCATAAATATGTTCAACGATTGAATGTTATTTTTAAAAAATTAACAGCTAAGGAAATGCTAACCTAATTTGATCATTGCATATTGTATACATGAATCCAATTATCACATTCTTCCCCCTAAATGCATACAATTAAAATAATAACAATAAATAAAAGAGAAATCAAGAAAAGCATTCAAAGGAAAAGTGCTGGAATTTCAGGACGCATTAGAGCCTCAAGAGACTTTTAAGATTTTTACTTATGTTCTGGGCACAGGGCATGTGCTAATTGGCCTAACTCTAACTATGAAATAAATTGCTGCCATCATTATTTTATTCTCTGAAGGAGACAACCCCAGGTTAGCATTTCAAAGGAGAATGAGTCATTGAAGACACTTGAAAGTACCTGGTAATTATTTCTTTCAAGAAAATCCCTAACTTTGCAAGAAAGGAGAATTATTGTCAACTGCCCGTTAAGATGAAAAGCCAAACTGCCTAGGCTGCAGGGAGGTCCAGGAGTAATCAGTGTACTCCTCGTTGTCATCGAAGGCTTTCCCCACCAAAGGGCTTCCCCACTTTCGTACTGATTCTGAGCCCCTGGAGAGGGTATGTGCTCTGTTCTCTTTAGTTCCACCTTCCCATGATCCAAGATGTAGCAAGAAGGCTCTTAGTCATCCATGGAGTCAACATGGAGTAAGAGGCCAAGACTTCCAACTTGTCCAAGTCATCCTTTACCTGTGGCTTCCAAACACATGTGAAATTTTATTTTAATAAAATCACATAAAGAATTCTGATGTTTAACCAAAGACCAATTCCATCATATGTTTAGGTTTTTAACATTTATTCGATATCCCATTCACCTGTGGAAATACTGAAGAGAATTGGATGACTCTAAAAATGAGCTGTTAGACATCTGGAGTTCATGAATTCCAAAGTAGAGTAATTTTATGGAGGATACCTTATTTTTGTTTTTAAAGAACCACTTGTCCCCTCAAGGCAATGCTTCTTAGAATCTAGAGTAGAGCAAAGGAATTTCACTCCATAAATCCCCTTGCTTCTGAGCACGGATGGAGAATTGTGTAGTAGAAAACAAGTCAGGTGAGTACTATGGCCCAAACTGTGTTCCATCTTTCCAACAGGATTCACATGTTGGTCCACATCTGGAATCTCTAAGGACAGGATTGCTTTTGGAGATAAGACACTGTAAGGACACACCTATAATGAGGAAAGACTGTGTAAAGACATGAGGAAGCACCACCTCTGTAATTATTTCTTTATATAATAAAGACCAAAAGGATCCTCAGAAGAGGCCATCTTACCAACACCTTGATCATCAAGTTCTAGCCCCCAGATCATGAGAAAATGAATTCCTCTTTCTAAAGTCCCTAGTTTTGTGATATAGATATTGAGCCAACCAGTGGCGTTAGTGATGACAGTTGGTGGATTCAACAGAGTGAGTCCAGTGGCCTTTCCTTACTGCCCCCTTTGCACTCCACGGAGTTTAGCTTCTGTCTACAAGGGAGGGTCCAGAGCTGTGGGATGATTCCCATCCTACTGTGTACTCATGGGACTCTACAGGTAATCAGATGCGATATGGAGGTCTGAATGGTAGATGGGTGTGCAGTCTTATGCCGAGTCCTCCAAATGCCCCAAACTGGACCCCCTCCTTCACTCATCAAGGGGGTATAATGACGTCTTTGTAAGTCTAGGATGACATTAACAACTCTCTTTTTCATTTCAAGGAGAAGGGAATGAAAAAAGGAAGGATGAAGACAGAGAGAGAGGAAAGAGAACAAGGGAACAGGGAAGCAGAGGAAGAGCCAGCAGACAGATGAGGAGGGATGCTGAGGAGAAAGGGAAGGAGCAGAGGGAGGGGAAAAAAAGGAAGATGTTTCCAGATTCTTGATAAGCCAAAACAAACTACAGGTCTGGGTTAACCAAAACACTTCCAGACTGTCTAAAGGAAGAGACAGAAATTGCTTTGTAGAAAGAAGTCCGTGGCCCAACTATAGAGGAGAAAGGATGGGATTTCCTGTAGCTGAGAAAACAGGGGGAAGACAAGTTCCACCCAAAGTCAGAAGCCCCAGAGAAATTCTCTGATGGAGCTCCCCCCATGGTGGGCCAGGGGCTAGAGTTAGAAACTGAAATTCTGAGAGAGGGGCAAGGCTCCATGGCTAAGAAAGCTGAAATTAAGTTAACAATGACACAGTGGGTGTATCTTCAGAATAATTTTCTTTCCCATATCTCCTAGCACAGCTTGAAAGAACATGCAACCTAATAAAAAAAAAAAGCAAAAGCACTCACAGAAATGGAATTTTAATACATCCTAGGAGATGGGGCTTCAACATAGATTTTGTTGTCTTTCTTAGTCAGGGTTGCTATTGTTGTGATGAAACACCATGACCAAAGAATCTTGAGTAGAGAAAGTTTATTCAGCTTACTTTTCCATATCACAGCTCATCATCAAAGGAAGTCAGGACAGGAACTTAAACAGGGCAGGAACCTAGAGCCAGGAGTTAATGCAGAAGCCATGGGGGAGTACTGCTTACTGGATTGTTCTTCATGACTTGCTCAGCCTGCTTTCTTATAGAACCCAGGACTACCAGCTCAAGAATGGCACCACCCACAGTGGGCTGGCCCTCCCCATCAATCACTAATAAGAAAATATCCTAAAGGCTTATCTGCAGCCCAGTCTTATAGAGGCATTTTCTCAGCTGAGGCTCCCTCATCTCTGATGACTCTAGCTTGTGTGAAGTTGACATAAAACTAACTAGTAAACTATCCATTTTTTTTTTTACTTTTGGTTTTTTGAGACAGGGCTTCTCTGTGTAGTTTTGATGCCTGTCCTGGATCTTACTCTGTAGACCAGACTGGCCTCGAACTTACAGAGATCTGCCTGGCTCTGCCTCTCATGTGCTGGGATTAAAGGTGTGTGCCACCACTGCCCAGCTCCAATAATTTTTATTATATACATCAATACAAGGATAAGAACAATTCCCATTCCATCCCATTGTAGACCCATTTACATCTGCTGAGTCAGTGTTGCCTCTGACTCCTTCTTTATTCAAAACTCAGACATTTTTCCTTGGGCTCAGCCTCCTCCCACCAGCAAGCCAAATCACTTTCTACTAGGTCCTTCCTCCCTCCAAATACTTTGCTTCCTAAAACAAAGACATAGTTAAACAGGGAGGTATTAGTGGTACCCAGTGTCAGTGCTGAGTGGGTAGATTGCTTTCAATGGAAGCTGGCCCTCGTGGGATGCCTCATCCCCATATTTATGGCAACTAGCTTCTCGTCTCACACACATTTATCTCCACAACAACTCCAGTCTTCCTACAAAATCAGGAGCTCCCCAGAGCAGAGGCTCTATCTGCTTCTTGATTGGCTAGCTCAGGAGATGAAGTAGATGGTGCTGACCGCAGGCACCCAGGATAAGTTACAAGCCAAAGTGATGGCAACTTTCCTTATTCTTCCTTTCTACGTGTGAGAACCTGGGTTGTGAGTAAATCCAAGACAGGCTTCCGATGGGAACCATGGGTTTCAGGTTTCTGGGAAAGAACTCCAGTGCCAAGACCTCCATCCTGTGTGTGATCCTCTTACTCCAACTTTCTATCATAGCGTCCTGTCTGGTTGGACCCTGAAGAGAAGAGCGCCATGTTAGAAGGCACAGGTTTCTATTCTACTTGCTAATTGGATGCATGGCGCCTTCGATACCAGAGATTGGATCCTCTCACAGGCTGAAGACAGGATTCCTGCACTCAGCACTCTTCAGCTCTAACTCTCCTCAGCTTTCTGAGCCACAGTCCCATGAGCACAGCCATTGGAATAGCACTTGTGAACACAGCCATCCACAAGACCTGGATACAGCAAAGGAGAAGCCAAAGGAAACAAGGGGGATAATCAGTTGAACTTTAAACAGGAAGAAGAGGTTATTGGTTCACCCAGGCTGAGGCTGACCTGGATGGGCTTCGTGCCCCCAGAGACCTGAGCTGTGTGGGAGGGTACTGAAAAGGCAGAGATCCCCGATTAGGATTTGGCCTCCAAATCTGTCCTAGTAGAAGCTTAGGGAAACGAGAAGTTAAAAGTGTTCCTACTTGGGGACTCCAACAAGAAAGCAAGTCACCCAGACTTCCTTCCATCAGGAGAAGAGATGAAAGCAAAATGGCAGAGGAGGCAGGGGGATTCTGGATTGAATTCAAGGTGCCTAGAAGCTGAAAACCACCTTCACTTCCATGGCTGGAAAAGCCTACAAGTGATCAACTCAGGTTAACAATCAGAAAAGCAGCTGTCTCCTAAGTCCTTACACACAGACACACAGACACAGACACAGACACAGACACACACACACACACACACACACACACACACACACACACACACACACACACACACCAGCATCATCATTACTACCAATATCTATCTCTACAAATGGTTCAACACCCCTCCTGCTTGAAAGCTCAGCTGGAGTAGAAGGCCAGAAAACATACGTGGCATGCAAGCTGAGTTTTTCAAGGAGAAAATAGATTCCATGTGGTAAAAGAAAGGTCAAGGAGACAGATTATTTTAGGATAAAAGAGAAGGAATAGGTGTGGGAAGTTTTTATCTGAGTAGAAAGGTCAGCAAGCCAATCCAAGATGTGGTGTACCAGGTCAAGAGTGGAGCTCCATGCCTGCCCTGAGGAGGTAAACATCCCATGTCATGGACTCCTGCACATCGAGTCAGGAGTCTAAGTCTTATTCCCACCAGTGCAGCTGCCTCTTTGTGGGACTCTGGATCTCCACCTGTACAATACAACAGTTCTTTAGCACAGCTCCCCGTAATGTAAATTATGGGATATAAACCACGGTGCTTTGTAGATCTTGGAGAGCAGGAATGATAGATAATACCTGAGCCAAGATCTCCATGCCTTCAGCATGGAGATGCAAACTGGAGCCATGAAACTAGACAGAGAATCAAGGAGAGCAAGCCCGGGGTCATGAGTGACTTTAAATGCGGCAGAGAGAGAAAGGTGTAAGAAATGAACACTGAGCCGGGCGGTGGTGGCGCACGCCTTTAATCCCAGCACTCGGGAGGCAGAGCCAGGCGGATCTCTGTGAGTTCGAGGCCAGCCTGGGCTACCAAGTGAGCTCCAGGAAAGGCGCAAAGCTACGCAGAGAAACCCTGTCTCAAAAAACCAAAAAAAAAAAAAAAAAAAAAAAAAAAAAGAAATGAACACTGAGAAGGAAGGACTCAGACATAGGAGAGCCATTAAAAGCTTAAGCTGGCTGGGTGGTAGTGGTGCATGGGTGGAGGGGGGAGAGGTGATGGTACCTACAGCATGGTGGTGGCCCACGCCGTTAATTCCAGCACTCGGGAGGAAGAGGAAGGCAGATCTCTGTAAGTTCGAGACCAGCCTACTCTATAGAGCGAGTTCTAGGCTCCAAAGCTACACAGAGAAAAACTTTGTCTCGAAAACAAAAACCTAAACAAACAAACAAACAAAAAGCTTAAGCAAGGGGTCATGGCAAGGTAAGCAGTGATATCAAGCAGAGTTGTTAGGAAGTTGGGGCCGATCCTTTCCACTCCTGTGTGTATCTCTGAAGACAAAGACAGACAGCACAGAACGTGAGCATCAGGGAACAAAATGCACATGACCTGAAAAATCTCTCCTTGGGGGTGGAGGTGGGGACCGTTTATTGGAGCTAAAGGAAATGGTAGCGCTTAACCATTTCTTTCTGGTGGCTTGTTATGTAATAATGGGCACACTTCTCTTCCCTAGCTACAAGGCAACATATACCCAAGTCTCTAATAACTTGGGTTTCAGAGGGCATGGATGATGGATCCAGTTAGTCCTGCACAGCCGGTTCCAAAGAGGAATGTGGAAGCGAAGTGAGGGCGGCACATTCGTCACCACGCAGATTCCCTCCTCCCAAAGCCTGCACTGCCCTGAGCCGGACAAGGACTTAGAAGTTCATTTCAGAAGAATCACACCTTGTCACTTGAAAATCTTTCAGTCCGACAACACCCAAAACAAACTGCCTCCAACTGCAAATATTTGTGGAAAGTCCTTTCAGTGCAAATCACTGGGCTGGGCCCTAGGAGAGGTTGAAAAATGATAAAAGCCAGAAAATCAGGACCTAGCTCTCCACCCTGCAGGGAGGATGGTCTCGTTCACAGTGACCCCTCAGCAGACCGTGTTGTCGTCACAAGACTGAACAGAATGCAGCAAGGAACCAGTTGGAGCTCATTCATTCTGTACCTGAGAGATTAGGAAGAGTTTTACAAAGGATGTGCCATCTGAAAGATCCTGGCAGCTAGGACGGATTTTGACATTCGGAGGAAGGAAAAATGTATTCTAAGCTGAGTGGACAGCATGAGCAAAAGTGTGGCAATGGAAAAGTGTACTGGATCCAAGGGATAAATAAGTTGGCGATCTGGGACCCCAGTCAGTCAATGCAAAATCAGGAGATGTTTTTGAGCAAAGACATTACAGTGCTAGCTGTGAATGTCTGGCCAGGAGGTGTGGGAAAGGTAAAAAGAATTGACGGGGGAAGACTGCTTGGAAAACTACCAACACAGTCCAGAAATCTCCAGAGTTCTATGGAATAAGGAAGTGTTGAGAGTGGAAAGAACAAAAGAAAGGAGACACACCACATGATCCCACTTGGATGTAGACTCCAAGAGTCACCTCACAAAAGTGGAGAGTAAAATGCCGGATGCCAGAGGTCAGGGATAGGCTAGAAGAAAGGGGATGAAGAGAATGGTCAATGGGTACAACACTCTAGATAGATATGAGGAACACATTCTGGTGCCATAGTACTGAGTCACAATAACATTGTACATCTCAAGAGAGAAGTTTTTTAATATACTTAACGCCAACTGCCAGTTACCCTGATTTGATTACTGTACTTCACATGCATGCATCAATGTAGCACAGTGTCCTCCATAAATCCATACAATTGTTATGAATTAAACAATAGTTCAAAGAAAAAGATGGCCTCAAGGCTTTCCAGAATGTGCCAATACAGAACACAGAAGGCATAGGACTTTGGGGTGGGGGCAAATTGAAGATAAATTATTTTTCACCAATTGATTCTGTCACACAAGATAAGTG
The DNA here is from genome assembly GCF_049852395.1 of Peromyscus maniculatus bairdii. Taxonomy (NCBI): domain Eukaryota; kingdom Metazoa; phylum Chordata; class Mammalia; order Rodentia; family Cricetidae; genus Peromyscus; species Peromyscus maniculatus. Next base: position 40,999,946 of record NC_134864.1, on the reverse strand, counting down.
CTAAGAGCAGAGGAAAGGAAGACTCATCAGAGATGAGTAACAGATCTGTGTTGGAGGTCAGGACAATGTGACTTTTACAGGGGTGGGGTGGAGTGTTAGATTCCAAAAGTAGCACATGAGGTTAATGTTGGGCAGAGGCAAAAGGACCTTTGCAAGTCCTTGGAGAGATGAAGCATCCATGATGTGATGCAGCCACACCATGAGGTAGGATCCGTGGTGCCTACAGAGATAGAGATGCCATCTGAGACCAAAGACAAATAATGTTCCAGTCTGTGCTTGGGACCTGTTACAAACAAAATTAGAAGCTGTTTCTTACTAACTACACAGTAAGTCCACCCCCTCCCTCTCCCTCCCTCCCTCCCTCCCTCTCCCTCTCCCTCCCTCTCCCTCCCTCCCTCTCTCTCTCTCTCTCTCTCTCTCTCTCTCTCTCTCTCTCTCTCTCTCTGTCTCTCTGTCTCTCTCATCACACAAGATAAGTGCTATAAGCAGAGGAAAAAAGATTCATCAGAGATGAGAGAGAGAGAGAGAGAGAGAGAGAGAGAGAGAGAGAGAGAAACAATTAAAAATTAGGAAGCCTTATTCTAAAAGGGGGCTTCATTGAAAGAGAGCTTTCCACAGTGCCAATCCTGTAACTAGGAAAGAGGTTTGGAGGAGGCTTGTGAGGAGGTTAGACCACAGGGCTAAAGAATATGCCTAAATGTGAAGCTCCAGGAATGATAAAAATGGCGGCTGGACTAGAAAGATGAGGGAAAGAAAATGAAGACATTGAAGAACATTCTTCCAAAAGTTTGCCCAGGGGTGAAACAGGGAAGACGGGGAGACTGTGTTTGCCTGGGGCAGAAACAGAGATAAGGAAATGCCTAAGGGCATCAACTTGTTAGTAAAATAAGTTATTCAGTAATACCAATACTAACTAACATGTATTGGACGTTTACTATGCACACTGTGTAGTTTAGTTAGCCCTCGCTGTACATCATTAACCCCTTGCCATCAATCAAAAGATACACTGGCTTGGAAAAATCAAGTAGATATTCTGAAATCTCACAGCCATTCAGTGGCATCACTCTCCTCTGTTCGAGCAGAGAGAATTCTGGGTGCTCCATTCCTTAAAAGGGGGAAAGCATTAGTGATGATTCAGGTTTCCTATGGTCAGCCTTGTTATCCCCAGAACTTAATTATCACATCTGTGAAAGGCATTGATCAGAGATCATGCAGGAAAAGGATTCACAAATCAATTACCCCCCAGCCCACCCCATCCTTCTGTGTGGATGTTCAGACATCACTGAAAGGCTCTTTCAGGATGCAGGAGCTACTGGGTACCAACTTCTCTCACCACATTGGAAACTGGGAGCCTCGTGGAAGAGACAAGTCCCAGGCATCTAAATTCATAGAAAAGAAGAAAGTTGAGAAGAAAAGGAGAAAGGGGGAAGGAAACAGCTCCCTGGAAGTACGCCTGAGATGAGCTGAGGGGCTGGAGGCGATGAAAAGGGCAGGCAACGGGACCTACCCGAGGAACTTCCTTGTCTACAGCATAGTATGAAGTGAGTCATTACAACTGAGAAATAAGGGTAGCGTTGGATAAAGAAACTGGGCCACGGACTTCCGTAGTCGGGTCCTGGTAACTCCGATGCTGCAATACATCAATCAGCACATTGCTCAGTGAGCAGGTGTTAGGCCAGGCGGGTCATACGGTTCTGCTGGGGAGACCCCTCTGACATAAAGGCAGCACCATTGCACAAGGGCTAGGCTTCAGGTAAAAGGGACCCTGTGAGGGCTGAAACGGGCTGTGATGGTGATCACACAGACACATGGGACCTGAAGCACGTGTGGCATTGCTCCAGGGAAAACCTGAGAGGATGATGCAGTCTGGGAAGAGGGTGCAGGAACATTCTCGAACACGGAGGCGATAAGAAGACAGCTTCACCAGAGAAAGAAGCATGAATGAGAAGAGTGGTTTGTTCTGCATGAATTCCCTGGAAGGAAGTGGATTCTAATGAACTAGAATCCTAAAGGAGACAAGCTGCCGTCAGAGTCATAGCAGAGGACAGGTAGGATAGAGTTCTGCGCCATAAGTATCAGCAAGGATGAGCGCTCAGATCAACCACATGGGAGAGGGAAGGCACAGAGCAGGCTTGAGAGGGTAGACTATTACCTAGGATTTCTAGCCTAACCCAAGAGCATATTGACTTAAAAGATGGAAGTTCACAAAATCCTTTCGTAGTCATTTTCTTCATTTTTCTGCATCAGTCTCTTAAATGCCATTTCTTGAAAGAAAGAAAACAAAGAGACTGCATGTCTTTTCTGAGATCCAGTAAGTGGTTACACTGTCCTCGGACCCAGGTCTCTCCCAAGAGTCCCTGGTTCCCATCTTGGTCTTAGCAGACTTTCCACATGTGGTCTCACTTACTGTGAAGTGAGTGTGGACTGTCTCAGTGGTACATCTCCTTCGCCGCCTACTCAGAAGCACAAAGGAGCACAGAACGCAGAACACACCAACACAATCCATACGAAGAGCAAATCCCCCCCACTCCCTGCTGGGATGATTTTGTTAAGAGTGATTCGAGAGGACCTGAAATGGGGCTGCTGAGACTCCCTACCATGTCCCTGATAGACACACACTCTCCCTGCTAGGGACTGAGTAGGCAGACGGCTTCAAGCTTTCCCAGGACCTAGCAGCTGCACCTTTCTCTGAGTGACTCAGCCATGAGACAGAGTCTAGGCGGAGCACCTAATTACACAGGCCAGGTCAGGCTCAGGAATAAAAGCCCCTCTACTGCTGGGCAGCTGACTACCCTCTAAAGTGTCAGAGGAGACAGCCTTGGGCGATGGGCTGAGGACTCAAAGATGGCACCTCCTTCAACTGTCCTCCATCAAAGGCAAGCTCACTCTACAGACCAGGAGATGTAATAAAGGGTTTAATGGAGGTTTTATGATGGGCTGGGAGGATGAGACTTGGTTATCCAATTGGCAACCTGCTCTGAGAGACAGGCAGCTCTCTTTCATGTGGCAAGGCTGACACGTTTAGATCATGCTGGAGGTGGAGGGAGCAGAGCTCTGGAGTTTTCTCAGCTCAGCAGAGCCTTAGTGGGAGATGCCCAGACAGCTCAAAAATGGAGCTGCTCAGCCAGCCCCATGGGAGGGCTAGGCTAGTGATGAGACGAGGTCCCGGCCCATGGAGAAGACCCTAGCTCTACTTGTCATCCAGATGGGATAGGACACACACACACACACACACACACACACACACACACACACACACACACGTTACACCACTTGGGGTGGCAATGTCTCCCCCAAAGCCATAAACTACCTAACCAAAACCCCAGTACCAGATATGGGAAACCTCCTTTCAAATTGTTGGCCATGGGATTCCAAGAGAACCACAGACAATATAAGCTTTGCCATTGCCCTTCTCTGGCTTCTGGAAAAACAAGGTACCATCATACCCTGAATACACCACACACGTCAGCATAAGACCTTGAGGAATCCACTTGGATCTGATCTAGCAGCCTTCTCCCAGAGGCCGAGCCCTCATAGATGTGAAGAAGCTGTGCAAGCTGCCTAAGGAGAAAGGCAATCAACACTCCTATCCAGCTGTGCCTATGAACCACAACAATGAACAGAATGGCGTGAGAGTCTGAATGGTGCATTAGTGGCACTTACGCCCTGGGGGTAACCAACACCCACTCACTTGGGCTAAAGGCCCCTATCAATGGGGGAGATTCACGCCTGATACTGTAAACTTATCAAACTCAACCCTTTCTGATGAGGCCATTGAACCTGAAAGAGGATCTACCTACTATTGCCATGTTCATAAGCCAGTATAATTTCTAATACTTATCCTTATACCTACAAGAAGTACAGCTATCACCCCTAACCAAAGAATCTTCTTTTTGTGGCAGACAGAGATCATTACACAAAGTTACAACTGGTCAAAATACAGAGAACAGCTAAGAATGGAGGTGCCTGTACCCAAATAATACATTTACAATAAACCCCTTACACTTACTTGCAGGTCAGAGAATGTCTTGGTCAATGTTCTATTGCTGTGACCACAGCAACTCTTGTAAAGAAAAGCATTTAATTAGGGCTTGCTTACAGTTTGAAGTTTTAGTCCATTATCTTCATGACAGAGAGCATGGTGGCATACCGGCAGACATGGTGATAGAAAAGTAGCTGAGAGTTTTACATCCGGATTAGGCAGCAGGAAAAGAGAGACACTGGGCCTGGCTGGCGTGCGCTTTTGCAACCTCAAAGCCCAACCCCAATAACATGCTTCCTCCATCAAGGCCATGCCTATCCTTAAGAAGGCCACATCTACTCTAACAAGGTTACACCTCCTAATCCTTTCAAATAGTGCCACTTCCTAAGCATTGAAATACATGAGCCTGTGGGGGACATTCTTATTCAGACTCCCACAGAGAACATAGTGAAAGAAAGGCAGAAAGTTTCTAAGAGCCAGAGGACCAGGACATCTGCTGTAAAATAGTCTCTAAAGAGGACACAAAGTGGAGGGGAGGAGGGGGTAGACCTTGGAGGAGTTGGGGGAGGAGCAGAGGAGGGGTGAATATAATCAAAATACATCATACAAAATTCTCAAAGAACTAGTGAAAAATTATATTACAAAAATAACAAACATAAAAATAATGGATGCTGATCCATGCATTCACACTGGCTTAAAAGAATGATTAAACGGAACAATGGAAGAAAGTAGAAAAACCTCTTACACGCAAAAATTCCAAATAATTTATGTAGATGACCCCCCTCTCAGGGAGGATGAGGCAGCTCCCCAGTCTTAAGGGTGCACTCTATTTAATCACTTCTGTACAAAGATGTCAAGAAAGGGGGAAGGTGTTAAAAAGTCACTTTACAGTGAAAATACCTGGCAGGCACCCCATTTGCCTGGGGGTCAGTGTCAACATGCTCAGGATTAAACCAGGATCCTGTGCATGTCATTGACACAGTGTATTGAGAACGGCACTTCGGCTGTGGAGTCTTCTCGAGGACCCAAAGCCCAAACTACCCTTGGCAATAACAGAATCTGGACTCCAGCTATGGGACATCCTACAAAATTTCATCAGTAGTCCTCAAAAGTTTCAGCATCATCAAAACCAGAGAAAGAACCAGAGGTAAGGGTATGGGGACACACTTGAAATGTCAGAGAGAGTAGAAACAGGAGGATTACATGTGCAAGGCCATGCTTGGCTACAATAATGAGACCCTGTGTGGAGAATAAAAATGAAAGAAGAAAAGGCCTGGGGAGAAAAAGCCTTGCCAAAGGAAAGATTGCACCCAAGAAGGGCCTAAGGGAATAGAGCAACTAAATGTATATGCTGTTAAAAGGAAAGAATGGGGGGAGGGGACTAATAAAATCAAAATCGATTGTGGAGTTTGCTCATAGTGAGTTGATATCGATTCAGTTATGACAAGTTTACCTTAAGAACATATGATGTAACAATGGGGAAACTATGGGATATGAGGAACTCTGTGTACTACCTTTGCTGTTTTTCTGCCTATCTAAAATCACAGTAAAACAAAAGTTATCTAAAAATACACTTTTTACTTTATTTCTATATGAGTCAGAGATGAGTCCTCATCTCAGGATGCATGCGCCATAGGAAAAATAAACTGTCGCCCCAAAGGAGGATGACAACAAAGGAAGATGAATAAATAGGAGAGAAAGAGCAAGAGAGGGGTGACTCCTGAGCAGGAGGAGCAGGAGGGACCCCAGAACCACAGACAGTGCACTTACAGATCTGAGTCCCTGGACAAACCACGTCAGTTCACTCCATCCTCTAATTTTTCTAGTCAACAAATACTGGCTCTCTGCTGGTCTGTGTTAGCTACCTGACACAGTATGGTTCAACTTTGGCTTTATAGCCTGCTAGGTACACAGCAGGTGTCATGATTAGGGTTTCTATTGCTATGATAAAAACACCATGCTCATAAACAACCTGGGAAGGGAAGAGTTTATTTCAGTTTATAGTTCCATATCACAGTCCATCACTGTGGAAAGTAGTCAGGGCAGGAACTCAAACAAGGCAGGAACCTGGAGGCAGGAGCTGATGCAGAGGCCATGGAGGGGAGCTGCTTACTGCCTTGCTCCTCAGAGTTTGCTCAGCCTGCTTTCTTATAGAACCCAGGACCTCCAGCCCAGGAGTGGCACCTCCCACAGAACACTAAGCCCTCCAACATCAATTATCAATCAAGAAAATTCACCACAGGCTTGCCCACAGGCCAGTCTGGCAGGGGCATTTTCTCAACTGAGGTTCCTTCTCTCAAAACGACCAGCTTGTGTCAAGTTGACATAAAGCTGGCCAACACAGTGGGAGACATCAAAACCCACACAGGAGCATCAGGCTCCTCCCCCCCAACCCCCAACTGGAAATGTGCTTATAGCATCACTGGAGAGGACCAAGTTAAATACAACACATTAGTGTTTAACACAGCATCATAGTAAACTTTCTGTTGCTGTGACTAAAACACCCTGATAAAATCAGCTTAAGGGTGAAGGGCTTTTTTTTGGATTACAGATCCAGAGAGACCCAGCCCATTGTGGTAGGAAAGATATGGCACCAGGCAAGGAAAGCATGGTGCCAGGAACCGGAGGCTGGCTGGTTATATTGCACCCACATTCAAGAAACAGAGAATGAACAGGAAGTGAAGCCAAGCTATGAAACATGAAGAGTCATCCCTCCTGACCCACTTCCTCCAGCCAAGCTCCACCCCCTGAAGGTTCCACAACCTTCCCGAACAGCGTTATTAACTGGGGGCCAACTCTGTAAACCCCTGTGCCTATGAGAAACAGCACAGTCAAACCACAATACCAAGTATCCAATACATGCTATGCACTCAATTAAAATGAGCCATTGTCATTGACAGACAGTGAGAACACACAACTGAGTGAAACTGATATAGTCACTTCCCTCATTGAAGAATGAAAGGTAGTAGATTGCATTCAGTGGTCACAAATTATTCTCCTGGCCCTGTAGATATAGAAGGAGATTGATTCAGAACATATGGTCTAGTGATGGAATAACTGTGAACAATCTTGATCTTACATCAAGTATATGTCAACATACAGTCATCTGTGGCTAGAGTTTTTCTGCCTGGCCCACAGTCAGGACTAATCTCTCTTATCCGCCAGTCCCACAGCTGCTCAGACACAACCAAGTAAACACACAGAGACTTATATTGCTTACAAACTGTATGGCCGCAGCAGGATTCTTGTTATCTAGTTCTTATATCTTAAATTAACCCATATCTATTAGTCTATAAGTTGCCATGTGGCTCGTGGCTTACTGGTATCTTAACATCTTCTCATGGCAGCGGCTGGCAGTGTTTCCCCTGACTTTGCCTTCCTATTCCCCGAATTCTCCTCTCTCCTTGTCCCGCCTATGCTGCCTGCCTGGCTACCGGCCAATCAGTGTTTTATTTATTAACCAATCAGAGCAACACATTTAACATACAGAACATCCTACAGCAGTCATCTTCTCCCATCTAAATAAAAGTCAACACATATTGTATGACAAGTGCCCTGTTGTAAAATCTCTTTATTATAATGCTGAACTATAACATTTAGTCAATTAAACAAAATTGTGTCATTTCTGTGCTATCTTGAAATTTACAAATATTCTGGATACAATACTAAAAATCAAGCCTGTTATAAAAATTCCAACACACAGTCCTACTTCCATAGTAAATTCTATTAGAGTATATAGTGCTACTATAATCTATAGCATGGGGTATTCCTGAAGTATAAAACAGTTTTTTTCTAAGTGAACAAGACTCCTCCTTCTTGGCTCCCAATCAAAGGAAGATAGTCTTTGACTTCCTTTCTGGCTAACAAATCCACAACTTCTCAATCCCCACCCTTACCTCTCTGAAGTTGGGTTTTCTCCATCACTGGAGGCTGGTCTTCAACACTGAGGGAGAACAGCTTCCCTCCAGCAGACAATTATCACCTGGTTAGGTCCCAGCTTATTAGTAACAAGACTATATTGCTACAAAACAAAAAACAGCAAAGGCCACTGATATCCTTGATAATGTAACATTCATTTCTTTTGGCAGCCTACTCAAGAATACTTTCAAACTTGCCAGGCTGATGACCCACAGCTTTTATCCCAGCACTCAGGAAGCAGAGGCAGGAGGATCTCTGTGAGTTTGAGGCCAGCGTGGTCTACAAAGTAAGTTCCAGGACAGCCAGGCTGTTATACAGAGAAACTCTGTCTTGAAAAAAAAAAGTACTTTCAATCTCTTTGGTATTCTGTGAAAGCAAAGAAGAAGGCTTTTGCCTTTACAGGATGGAACAGGAGACTTGTAAACTCTGGAAAGAAAACTGGAGGAGGATTAATCTATCTTCTAGAGAGAATAAGACCATCACAAGGAGAGAAGTACAAGCGATAAGCCTAAATGTGGGGTGAGAAGACAGGCTTGTCTGGATTCCTGCACTGCCTGGAACTGACATCCGCCCCCTGCTCCCCATTAGAGCTAGGAATCCCTCAACTTCCTGTTACACCTCCAGATACACCAATCCTCTTTGTAAACTTTGAAACTAACAGTTGGTTTATAATTCTTTCAAATAAAAGCAGTATTTTTTTGGTTAGGTGATAGATTAATTAAAAAACAAACAAATGGATATCTCTGATTAATGTCACCCATTCATCCTTAAACAAACACTAAGTGCTCCGTGTACTGGGAAACATGGGAAATAGAGTGGTGAGCATGGGTTATCTCATCCTTACAGGGAACAGATAAGGAATTGGGGAGGGCATATTCATTTGCATACATTAATTGCACCTAGCAGTTTTATTATATCATCTGCAAACATGCATATAATGTACTTTGATCATGTCCACCCCCTCAATTACTCGGTTTTGCAACTTTCCTCTGTCCATATCTCTAAGAGTTTGCCTTTTACTTTCATGTCCTATGTTTTCTTAGAGCTATATATTTTATACTATGTAGATATAACAGTCTTATTAAATAAGAAACACAGAGCCAAATGCAGAGTTAAAAGCCCAACAGGTCAGAGCAGTAGCTAAGAGCTGATACTAAAAACCCTTTCTTACCCTTTGCTGCCACTGCCATCCTTCCCCTCAGAAAGAGACCTACTTCCTGTGTATCTGTCTTTTTATTGACTTTCTGTTCTGCCTTCTCATTGGTTGTAAACCCAACCACATGACCTCCTTGTCACTGCCTGTCTATACAGACCTCCAGGTCTTCTATGGTTGCTATTGAGATTAAAGGCGTGTGTCTCCGTGTTGGCTGTATCCTTGAACACACAGAGAGCTGTCTGTCATGTGATTGGGATTAAAGGTGTGCGCTGCCACCGCCGCCGCCGCCGCCGCCGCCGCCGCCGCCGCCGCCGCTGCCGCCGCCGCCGCCGCCACCCGGCTTCTGCTATGGCTTGCTACTAGCTCTGACCCCCAGGTAACTTTATTTATTAACATACAAATAAAATCACATTTCAGTACAAATAAAATATCACCATAATGCTATAGTACATGGAGCATCTTTAAAGTTTCTCAGCGTTGACTGGGATTCTGATTTTTATAATCACAAATGCTGAGAATGGTGCTCTATATAAATATGTATCACAAAACTACAGAAGTATATTAAGGGCCATTTCAGAAACTGTTCTAACCTCAAGCCAAAATTCATTTAATGATTTTTAATAAAACTCAAAGAGCAAGTTTAAAATCAAACAATCGAACCCAATACTATCTAAATATATATTGATATAATAAGGATGATGAGTTAAGAACAAAACCCAAGTCTTTTAGATCCACTACCACCATCCCCCGCCCACTTCCATATAGTTTTTACTCCACCGGGCCATATTCTGGCCCTCTTTTCTATATCATGTTACTTCCGGTTAGGAAAGATATCTAAACTGGTTCTCTTCTATTGATGGTTTAGTGCAAGAATAGATATTTTTGTAAAGAATGAAATGACCCAGTGGTATGGCACAGTACAAGCTTGAGCACCCAAAAGCATAAGTGGACTCTTCCAAAGACAGGCAAAGAAATGCGTGTAAACTAAGGCTAAGCTGGCAGGAAATACTTAGTATGCAAAGGACAAATCAGGTACAGAGTGCCCACACAGGGAGAGATGAGGACAGAGTGTCGACAGCCAGCTGGGGTTTGGAAAATGGGATCAGAATTCTGGAGTAGATAAAAGTAAAGCACAGCCCGGCCAGGAGGCTGACAGGGACCCATGTGGCCTCACCACCCCTGTAGGCTAAGCTTAGTTAGAATGCATTCAATCCCAGAGGTTCTTAAACACAAAGCAGTTGCTAACTGTGACCAGACACAAGGGACCTGGTTATAGTGATGGAGCCCTGGGAAAACATTGGCCTGCATTCCAGAGATTTGGTGAGCAGACCATAGGTTCAAAGTCCTCATGGGGTGGTGGAGCAGAGAAAGGCCTTTCAGGTGCCAAATCCTAAAACAGATGGAAGTCACTCCTGCTTCTAGTCAAGACTGGTTCAAAAGCCTGAGAGGCATCAATTGGCCCAATGTTTGTGCCCCTAGAGATTCATATGCTGAACTTCTCACACAAAAGATGATCGCACTAAGAGTTGGGTGGGACCCTTGAGTAATTGGGTCAAGAAGGACAGAGTCCTCAGTCTTGGGACTAGCATCTCAGAGAGCTAGCTAGACCCTTCTACCATGCAGGACAATGACAAGACAAAAAGCAAGCTCTGGCTTTGACCTTTGACCCCCTAGTTTCCAGACCTGTGGGAAATAAATTTCTGTTTATAAGCTACTCCCTTTATGCTATTTTGTTGGAGGATTCTGAATAAACTGAGACAGACTGATTACATGGGTGGAGTTGGATGATCCCAGACATGAGAAGAAAAGAGAGCATGGACTGAAACTCAGGCCAAGCCTAACATCCCCTTCCGGACAGAACTAATGCTTTTATGACTTGTAGATACTACTCTGACAACCCAACCAAACAGACACATAACACAGCCACAGTCACAAGAAAACAATTATTTTCTTATCTGCCATTGTGCTACAGACACATCTCAGATCGTCAACAAATATGTGTTGAATGAATGAACACCCACGTACACGGCCATCTGTTTGGTAGGTCGGAATTTGATCTTCCAAAATGGTTAGTTACAAATTCTTTATCATGTAAAGAATTCCCTAAAATGTAATTTGAAATACAGAGACATCAACAGGTTCCATATTTTATGGTTCTGTTTATATAACGTTTTCTAAAAATGAAACTGTGGAGATATGGAATAGATCAGTGGTTTTTAGAGGTTGGGAAGAAAAAGGAGGGTGTGGCTAATAGCAGAGGATGCCACTGTGGTGACGATAGTCCTGTAGGTGGTCTAGGCCAGAGGTCCTATGAACCATATATAGGCTACGATGTCATAGAATTAAACGCAAAGACATAGAAAGAGAAGTGCATGTCAGTGCAGTCAAATCTGAATGAGGTCGGCAGTCTAATCAACTGGGTTATTTGTATACTAATTCCTTGGTTTTGATAATGGGGATTTGGGGTAATAGTGCTTGTATTAGTTACTTTTCTGTCGTTGTGATAAAATACCACACCCAAGGCAACTTACAGAAGAAAGAGTTGATTTGGACTTAGGGTTCCAGAAGGATAAGAGCCCATCACCATCATAGTGGGCAAGTGGCCGGCATGGCAGCCAGCGCAGCAAAAGCTGAGAGCTCATCTGTTCAACCACAAGCCCAAGGCAGAAGGAGTGAACCGGAAATGGAGCCAGTCTTTTAAACTCATAAGCCCACCTCCAGTAATGCACTTCCTCCAACAAGTCCACAGCTCCTAAACATCTCTGAATAGCACCACCAACTGGAGACCAAGGGCTCAAACCCAGAGACTATGGGGAACACTCTCATTCAAACTACAACAGCATGTATGTATTTGTTTGTAAGATTTATGAGTATATAATATTTCAAATTTTAATCAATGCCAATGCATGGACAAGGCTAAAATTCTGATTAAACAAGGAACATCTATGAGACAGAGTTGAACACTAACTGGATAATAGTGCATAACATTAAGAATTTAAATTTTAAGTAATGATAGAGTTGAGAGTTTTTTTAGGAGTCCTTGTCTTCTATTAGGTAGATATGAAATATTTATGGCAGAGATGACATAATATGTGATGTAGCTACAATTAATATTAGAAGCGAGATAAAGTGGGAGAAAAAAGCAATTACTGTTTCCCTATCTTTTTCTCTGTCCCTAAAGAGAGCATGCATGGTATCATACAGTCTTATTTTTGTAAACATTTATGAAGGGCCCTTGTTTACCTCTGACATCTGTCCAATTGGATAATGCCTACCCAGCCAGCTACCCAATAGGACAATGCCTACCCCACCTTACAGATGAAGTATCTGAACTTTAGAGGTTTTCATGAAACATTGTGAAGATTGTGCTGGGTACACTGAAATGGAAATCTCAACTTTGGATTCTGAAGTGTGAGTGTTGGGGCTGATTAGGCATAAGTAGACTGAGAACTCGCTTTCCTCACTTGGACCATTCTTGGTGAACTTTCAGTTGCTGTAACAGGATAGCTGAGCGAGCTAAAGGGACATATTTATTTTGGATCGTGGTTTTGGAAGTTGCCACTCATGATCATTTGACTCCAATACTTCTGGGCTCATATGCAGTGATATCACAGTGGGAAGCCTGTGGGGGAACCTTATGGCAGACAAGAGGCAGAGAGATACAGGCAGAGACAATATAAACCCTTCGGAGGTATGCTTCTAGTGACCCAATTTCTCCACATATTGCCCATCTCCCTAACAGCCTCCTAGGCTATGAACCCATACATCAATGACTCATCCACTGATGAGGTTGGTGCCATTATGACCAAAGCATCTCTCAGCAGCTCAGTAGCTAGGAACCAATCCTTTACCACAAGAGTCTGTTTGAGGGAGACTTTATTCCCAAATCATAGCAGAGTCCAAAACCATCATTTGAGGAACTCATGGCTGATGAAATAGATTTAAGATCTACCATGTGCATCTCAAATGCATCTACACGTCTTCCCTTATAATAAGCTGCAAGAATAAATAACAAAGAAAACTTTACACATTCTCTTGGAGTACATTGGCTCAACTCAATGAGTCCTAGAAGATAATCTCTACTCTAGCATATCCCATGCCTCACATAGGATTACTGCAAAGAAAGGCTTTCCACAGAGAACACTGAAAGGGCTAAAACAGCTTTATCTTTCAACTTTCCAAATGTTTAAACAAATTAAAGGAGAGGAAGTTGCCTCCTTAAATATAACTGTGTGGACAGACAAACTGCCTTAACAGAACTGGAAAATTCTCAGCTGCTACCTATAAATACCATTTTCCACATTTCCCTACAAGAAAGCTACATTTGTTTTTCCCCTTGAGATAGAAGTCATGAAGTGTTCTACTCCATCTCTTCCCTTTTTTATGGCTCCTCCTTTCCCAACATCAATTCAATCCTTCCCCATAACCATCCAGTGCCAACCCCATGGTTGCTGGGACTTTCTTACCTCCACTACCACCCCAGCCTTCTGAGAAGAGGGTACAGAGTGAGACAGGCTACCTGGGACTCTCACAGTGTCATGACAGTCCCTAGATGAGGTCTGGAATCCATGGCTCCCATGAGACCTGCCAGCATCTCTCCAGAGAGCCCGATAGCTGGCTACCAAGGATGTCCTGCCTTAATCTACAACATCCCCTTCAGGGGATGCCATGTTTGAAAGGAACACCAGGCAGAAGTGTAGCTGGGAAACTGGACGCTCAAGGAGCTAGCTTCTCCCTACATGGACAGTGACGTCTGCAAGGCATCCCTTCTGGGATTCCAGCTTAGAGCAGAATTCCCTACTGTCTCTAAAATCTCATCATTTTAAGTGGTCCTGTCATCAGGTTCAAGTTTATCAAAATTGGAGACTATGTCCCAAGATACCCCTGAACTAAAGCAGAGTCATATTCTTCAAAGAACCCTGTGTAGGCAAGCAACCTCAGGCAGGAAAAGCAAGGCACGCCCAGTGAGAACTGAAGGAAAATGGAGGATAGAGCCACAGAAGCTAACACTACAATTTAGTGTTCGTGGCCCCAGGGGAAGTTGAGGTAGGACAGGAATCTGGTCTCTTGAGCCTGCCCCTTGGCCAATGCACTTCACAAACCAGGTCAGACTCCTTGCCAGGAGAAACCTCCTTCCCAGGTTTTTCACTGGAAGCCAAGAGTTTCACCTGCCGGCTGGGTAGTCTGACTTGCTAGTATAAATCAAAGTCCCCACCTAAAAGCTACTTATTCTTCCTCTTGAGAGCGGGTCGCCATTCTTCCTCTGGCTCTCAGAGGTAGACAGTCTAGTCAGCTCTCCAGCCCCCAGATTCTTCTCTGCCCTTCTCCCCAGCTCCGTGGCTGGTCTTTGAAGAAGAATCCACAGCTGGAATGTGGTTAGATTTGGCTGGTGCAAGGCATTTAAATGACAGAAGAGAGAAATCCAGACATTCTCTCTGCTAAACTCTCTGCTTCAGGGTGGTTCCTGCAGTGATTCACAGAGGAGTATCCACTTCCCATCTCAGCCCTCAGGGCTCACTCAACCCTGTCCCCACACTTTGTCCATTGCTAGTCAGCTCTATCAGTGCTGACCGCTTCCTGGGTAGTTGTCACTCAGTACCTCTTCACTCCTGACTGTTCCTCAAAAATCCTGCCCTCCTTTTCTGAGGTGCTGTCTTCATAGAGTCTATGTCTTAGCCTTCTTAGGTAAGTTTTCTCCTACCTAGAGCCTGCTCGTCCTTGTCACACTCAACCCCTTGTTAAGACAAAAACTGCTAAGCAAGACCCTGCCTCAGGGCCTCTCCACCTCCATTTCTCTGAACTCTCACATCTTAGATTTCTGTCCAGATCCTGGCTTCACTTTTTTCAGGACTCTGTTCATACATCACACAGCCATGTTTCCTGTGCCACACCTCATCCTCTCAAGTCGGTCACTCTGCCTCCATAATGGTTATTGTTTTAGTCACTTCCCTAGTTGTTTATCTGCATGTTGTTGCTCTTACCTGACTAGAAAAAAATATGTATTGAGTAATTAAGGGTTCTGTGAAGACAGTAATTGACTCTTCCCTTTGGGGCTACAAGCCTCTTAAATCTGTAGGTTTAGGTCTTTAAAACGGGAAATTTTGCATACCCTCTCCTTCGGATACCCCATGTCCTATTTAGGGTTATTATTGCTACGATGAAACATCATGACCAAAAAGCAAGTTGGAGAGGAAAGGGTTTATTTGGCTTCCACTTCCATAGTACTGCTCATCACTGAAGGAATTCAGGACAGAAACTCAAACAAGGCAGGATCCTAGAGGCAGGAGCTGATGCAGAGGCCATGGAGGGGTGCTGCTTACTGACTTGTTCCCCATGGCTTGCTCAGCCTGCTTTCTGATAGAACCCATAACCACTGGCCCAGGGATGGCACCACCCACTCCCCCTTCAATCATTAATTAAGAAAATGCCTTATAGGCTTGCCTACAACACAATCTCATGGAAGCATTTTCTTAATTGAGGTTCCCTCCTCTCAGATGACGTTAGCTTATACCAAGCTAACGTAAAACTCTCCAGCACACCCCAACATCCCATGCATCCCTGAAATCTGTTCTCTTTTTCACAGATATTTTTCGCTCTGTTGTCCATGTCAGATCCCTTGTGTAAATCCAGCTTTGTGTCATGATTTTTTTTAAAGCAACTTCATTCTGCTATTGATTTTTCTTTTCTAGATTTCCAGTTTGGTTTTTTGTTTGTGTGTTTGTTTGTTTGTTGCCATAGTTTAGCTGAATGGGGCATTTTTTTCTTTGTCTTTTTTTTTTTTTAACCACATTTTCTTTTTCTTAGCTAGGCAAACCTCAGTCTAGATAAATGCAAACTAACCAATCCCCAGACCCTTCCTAGGCAAGTACTAAAAGCTAAAGATGAGAACCTCTGGAAAGCAGTGAGAGGAAAGAGGCCTCTGTGAAACAATGGTCCTAACGATGTGGAGGTCAATAGACTGTTGTTGATTTTTCTTTTATCCTAACACCACGTTGGTAAGCCAAAATGTTGTTTGTTTTAGCTCTTTTGTTGTGGGGGGGGGCTGCCACCCAGCTTCCAAATAAATCACACATGGAGGCTTATTCTTAATTTTAAATACCTGGCCTTAGATCGGCTTGTTTCTGGCTTTCCTTAATTTAAATTATTCCATCCACCTTTTGCCGCTGGGATTTTTTCTTTTCTTACTTTTGTATGTCTTGCTTTCACCCCTACTCAGTGGCTGGCTGTGTGTCTGCTCTCTTCTTTTCTTGTTCCTTCTTGTTCTCCAAGATTTCTCCTTCTATTTATCCTCTCTCTGCCAGCCCCACCAATTTCTCTCTCCTGCCTCACTATTGACCGTTCAGCTCTTTAGTAGACCATCAGGTGTTTTAGACGGTCACAGTACCACAGCTTCACAGAGTTAAAGAAAAGCAACACAAACAAAAAGCAACACACCTTAAAATAATATTCTACAACAGTGGGCTCCTCATCAAAATTTAAGGAGACAAAAGGCAAAAGAAGCTAGAACAACTTTTTTTTTAAGTTCTGAAAGCAAAAGCTTTTATCTACAGAACTCTATAGCCAATGGAAATACAGGGCTGAAAATGAATAAAACTTTTCCAGGTAAAGAAAAGTTAAAAGGACTTTTTTCTTTTTGCTCAGAAGAACTGCCCTTATATTTCACTACAAGAAAACCTTTATGCAGAGAGGACACAATGCTAGGAGAAAAACTGGAAGATCAGGAGTGGAAGGAAAGAACGGAGAGGATAAATATTTGGATGACTATCAGAGACGCTCCTATTGCATTCTTTAAAAAAAAAAAACTGTATTTAATGCTTAACTACCAAACTAAAGCCATTGTCTGGTGGGGCTTTCAGTGTGTGAGGATGTAACAAATTTCCATATTCCACTTGAAAGAGTGAGAGATTGAATCAAAGTATGCACCCATGCATGTCTGTGTGTGTATATACACGCTGATGTATGTATATGCATGCACAGCAATTTTAAAAGTAACCACTAATCACCCTGCTTACAAAGAGTTATAGTTAAAAAAAAAAAAAGCAATGGGTACAGTAAAATGTATCAGAAAAGAGTGTTGAGATAGCTCCAGGGAGAGCACCCAAGGAGAACAGAAAAACAAAAGAGCAGCGGGAGCGAATGGGAAACAGAGAATGAAACAGCGAGGCTCGATCCAAGCACATCAGAGACTGTCTTACGCCGAGCTCATTTGAGATGATGTGAAGTCATGAGCAGCAAATGATATTTGGATTGATGGCCACAGAGACAATTCCTTGCGCTACTGATGTCAGAGCTATCATGCTTGATAGCCCACATATGACACGTAGGTGTGGTGATGCTGGGGTCTGCTAGTCATTATAAAAAAAAGCAAAAGTAGCCCATTTAGGGGCCGCACGGTGGATTAGTAGTCAAAAGCATGAGCTGCTCTTTCCCAGGACCCCCGTTCAGCTTCCACTGCCCACGTGAGGGCTCATCTGTAACTCCGGAGCCAGAGGACACAGCGCCCTCTTCTGACTTCCACAGGCACTGCATACATGTGGTGCGTAGTCATGTGAAAGCAAAACACTCATACACATAAAAATGAATAAAATTAAAATCCACACAAGCATGCCTCCTGGGTAGAGTCGAGCTGATCATAGACCTCTTTAAGGAGTCATCCTCAAAAGCCCCTCCCTCTCCACCATCTCTCAAATAGTTTGTTCCCTGGAGCACACATTTCTAGTCCTCCAGCCAGAAAGCCGGGGCTACAATCACCCTACATTACTACTCATTTCCCACAGTTGTGCTCAAGCCCAAGCCAACAAGTAGGTAAACAGAAAAAGTGAACAAAACATAGTAGTAGTTCAGTCCCCCACCCCCACCTACTCCCTCCCACCCCCTCCCACCCCCTCTACCTCTACCTGGAACCACAGCTCCTTCCACCACAGTAGAGAAAGATTTTCAGCTCCTAAAGGTGCTCATGGCTTCAGGACCATCAGATGATTTGGGATACACACACACACAAACACACACACACACACACACACACACACACACACACACACACACACCAATGCACAAATAAAGACTAAAACATGAGAAGTTGGCAGGATTTCCCCCATTCTTTCTAAATGTTATATATGGGCTTTCCTTCCCACCCAAGCCATAATTAGAACGCTTCTCCTGGTCCTCTGTCTACATCCCACTGTCCTGGTTCAGGGCTGCACCAGAGTCCAGAAAGATTGGGGGAAAAGCATGAACTGAACCTTGTTTCCCAGTCTTCCTGCTACTGATTACTTTCAAGTCAAGTAACTGTCCCATACATTCCCCACCCCAGGCTTTGCCCTCAATGGAGAAGGGAAAGCATGCCTCCTCCATCTCGCCCAGAACCTGAACCCTCCTGTGTTTTCTCTTCAAGTGTTGCTATTTTTTTCTAATATAAAAAAAATTAATAAAACAAAACAATCAAAACAGTTGCTGATCCTGGATCTGTCCTTCAGCAAGACGGAAGTCTGGCTGTTTTTATCCTCATGTGACATGACCCAAGATCGCTGAATTGGAGTTCTAGATAAACTCTACAGAGAACTTCAGAATCCAATGAATGACCTCACTTTTCTGGGCTTTGTTGGTTTAAATGGGTTGACTAAACTGTGCTGAATTGCAGCTGAGCTTCAAAACGTAGGTGCCAAGGCAATCATGTCCTCGGAACACCAAAACCAATGCTTAACAAGGCTAGCCCCCATCTCTGGGGCTTAGATTCCCCAGAAGGAGTTTCCACAGTTGTGGAAAACTTCTATATGCAGGCACCATGCTGGACACTTTCCCCATGTTCTATATAACTGAGTCCTTGCCACAGTCAGAAAGGTGGTTTCTCCTCATAGCATTTGCAAGCATATGAAATCAGAATGTCAGTCACATCAGAACAGGTCCCAGATGAGTCCCAGGAGTCCTTGTCCCACACACCCTACATTCCTTGACAAGGGCTCTTGCTACCTTCTTATATATCTATTGGTGAAATTATTAAGGCCACTCCACTTAGTTAAAAGGAAGATTTATTTAGTGGGTAACCTACAAAAAGGGAAAGGTAGGTCGCAGGGTCTGGGGAAGGTGTATCACAGTCCAGCGGTGTTCTCTGGAGCTCTTCTCGGTCCACCTCCACCATTCAGGGTCCCGAAACAGAGAGGGCATGCTCGCCCATCGCCCATCCAGATCTTGGGTCTCCAGGCACCTCCCCTGGCCCCGCCTCGTAGGCGTGACAGTTACCAGAGTCTCAATGGGGGTTGGAACTTCCAGATCCAAGCTGGAATGGCTACCCACTACATATATCCAGGGTTGTATACCCAGTGAGGCTTCAGAAATCCATTCGTGAATGTAATAATTAACATAGCCTAGGTTGTCTTCCTACCCCACATCACTTTTCCCTATCTCCATGTTTCTTTTGACTTCTGCTTTATTCCCAAAGGGAGCCCCAATTTCTCAGAATTGGTTCCTACTGTCTAGCCATTCAGAAACATGGGGATGATGACCTACATACACATCTCAGTTTCTGTCCACCTGTCAGAGACTCTGAAGCCCAACCCTCTCCCTGTCTCCCCACCACAGCCAGTGTTCGACCTCCTATGCCACCAGGCTTCCATAAGCAAGACCAGGGCCCCAGACTGTGGCCCAGCCTCTCTTCCTGATCCTGGCTCCTGGTTTTTGTTTGGTTTTGCTTTTCTTTCTTATCTTCAAACTCCTTTGGGAACCCAAAATCCACCCTTTAAGTTTCCATTAAAAGGATTCTTATAGTTAATGAGATATGGGTGGAATGACCTTTGTGTTTATTTCAAATACTGATCTTCTATGTCCCTCTGCTTCCAGTGAGGCAGGTGCCAGCTGGCTGCTGGCTCCTCAGAAGGACAAAAAGACTCAAGGCAGAACTTCTGCTCTGTATACAGGGAGTGCCAGGTGACATCTTTTCTTGGACCTCACCAACACAAGGTAAGCATTTAAGATCTTGATACTTTAAGATCTCAGACTTTAAGATCTTGATAAAGCATTAATTTTTCTGGTCCAACCAACAGATCCTGATTCAGTAGGTATAACCAGGAACAGAATTCTGCAGTTTTAACCACTGTTCCCAGGCAATTCTAATACAGGTAGACCACAAGTGCCTTTAAAACCTCTAGACTAAAGATTTTCAAGCCAAGCATGGTGGCTCTAGCCTATAATCCCAGCTACTTGGGTGGCTGAGGCAAAAGAATTATAACTTCTAGATATGCCTGGGCTATCTAGGTTGCATAGGCTAGCCTGTGCAACCTAGTGGGGGCCTTGTCTAAAACTTGTTTTAAAAAAATGAAAAGAAAAAGGAAAGTCAGCTGTGAAAGACTCTTCCCTAGAAATGACGGCATACACAAGACTGGACCAGTGGCGATATCAATAGACGTATTAACTTGGAAGAGGAAATTTTCACAGGGTCCCATCTCTGGACAACAACTACAGACAACTAATGACTACTGGGAAAGAATTAGCCTCTCTCAAGTGTGAGCCCCCTGACTGGTTATCTGATATAAAAAAAAAGTCATCCCTGAAACCATATGCACACAAACAACAAAAGCAGACTCGGCAGGTTGTGTTTATATAGTTGTACATACATATATTTGTATATATGAATGTCACTATGATAGTCAAAGAAAAAAGGCTATCAGTTTGAGAGTGGGTAGACATGGAAGGGGTTGGAAGGAGAAAAGAGAAGGGGAAAGTGATGTATTTCTATTTTAATTAAAAATGGATTTAAAACCATTAGGTGAAAAGGGGGGGTAAGAATGTGGCTAATTATAGAGTACTTGCCTAGAATGTACAAATGCCTAGTTTCAACCCCCAGTGCCACAGAAAGGAAAGGCAGGAAGGAAGTGGGGGAAGGAGGAAGGGAGGGACGGAGGGAGGGATGGATGGATGGAGGGAGGGAGGGAGAGAGGGAGGGAGGGAGGGAGGGAGGGAGGAATTATTGCTGGAGTGTGGTAATGCATGCTTATAATCCCAGCACTAATGAGACTAAACAGAGAACCAAGGCTGACCTGGCTTACACAGAAAGACTGTCTCAAAAACAACAATAATAATAACAAGCAAATCAACAGAAGCAGGAGCTGGTTCACTGTAGCAGCATTTATATTAGCAGGCTCCAATCAGAAGCAGACTGCCGTTCTCAGTGCTGGGCATGATTTGTTGTTGTTGTTGTTGTTGTTGTTGTTGTTGTCTGGATTAATTGCAATAGCATCAGCTGTGACTTGCCGGGACCTCTGAGGCAACAGCAACACTAGGTAGGCACATGTATTATGTTTAGTCCACAAAACTCTTTCAGATCAGGGTTACTATGTCAAGTTTTAATGAGGACGGGACTGAGATATGAAGGTTAAGACAGGTCATAGCCGCTAGAGAGTTGGATTTGAAATCATGTGGCCTTAAGGACAGTGTCCATTCCGGGGTACCCTCACTTCCTCCGGTCTCAATAATCGACCCTGGGGGAAAAGGAAGAGTGATTATTATACATGAGTTCTGCATAGTGTACACCTGGCTCTCTTCAAACCAGAAAGAAATATTACTGGTCATGGGGAACAGCCTCGACAAGGACCCCTTGGGAAGTTGGGGCTTCTTCCAGTAGATAACGTTAAAACAAAGAATTCTGTTGTTTAGTTTCCGGCCTCCTGAAGATGGAAGGATGGAAAGAATGATGTCCCACCCCCCACCAAACTTTTTCCGGCCAATAATTCCACTGAACTTTGCTCCCAACTCAATACCTGTCTCCATTCTGTGGGACGGGCAGCTTTGCCGGATACTGGGTACCAACATCTGGAAAGCAGGTGTTTGGTTTTGTAGGTGCCAGAGGACACACAGCTGAGCTCCACAGCTGAGGGGACGAGGGAGGAAATGTCTCATATTGATGTAGCACCTTCCACTCTCCCCAAGCCCCCTTCAACCAGGAAGTGATGGGGGTGGGCAGGAGGTGACTGGGGGGCCACCAGCTGTGGAGCAGCTGCACAGGGGAGCCTGGGAGCTTTCACAAGGAGAGCAGGAAGTGAAACACAGTGCAGACAGCCTCAGGGAGGAGGGCTGGGGGAGTGGAGGGGGAGAGGCTGAGGCCCCTGCCTGTCTGTGGCTCTGAGGAAGTCCTGGTTAAAATCAGAGACCTATAACTGCTGCTTCTCCTTGGCGAAGACCAAGGAGGAGGCAAAGGGCGTTTGTCCATAATTTAAAATGAAGCCTCACACAAGCAACGTTCGTCCGTTCCTCCCTTCCAGTCCCTGCTCCTACCTGAAGCTGGTTTTGCCCACTAACTCGCCTGTGCCGAAGGCCCCGGTTTGGACTTCCTCTGGAGCTCTTGACTCTCACGCCAAGTCTTCAAGACACCCGGAGGCAAGGGGTTGAGTAAGCTGGCACTGCCGTGGGAGGCTTCTCCTGCAGTTACACCAGCAGGAAACACACTCCCAGTCATGAGCCAGCCCAAGTCATCTGAGATACCCCAAGAGCAAGTCTACGCAGTCCCTGCAGGACTCCCAAGGCTCTTCAACACTGTTCCCCAAAAGACTAGCTTCTACTGGGCGCACCATGTCACTCCCACAGCCATGATGTCACTCCCACAGCCATGACGTCACTCCCACGACCATGACATCACTCCCACAGCCATGACATCACTCCCACAGCCGTGACGTCACTCCCACAGTCATGACGTCACTCCCACAGCCGTGACGTCACTCCCACAGCCATGACGTCACTCCCACAGCCATGACGACACTCCCACAGCTATGCCATCACTCCCACAGTTGTGTCATCACTCCCACAGCCGTGACGTCACTCCCACAGCTGTGACGTCACTCCCACAGCGTGGCCCTGGAAATATCTTCTGTCAGCTTTGCTCTTCACGCTTGTCTCCCTCTTTTCATCCCATTCCAAGACAGGTAGGGGCTCC
This sequence comes from Peromyscus maniculatus bairdii, assembly GCF_049852395.1. NCBI lineage: Eukaryota > Metazoa > Chordata > Mammalia > Rodentia > Cricetidae > Peromyscus > Peromyscus maniculatus. Next base: position 40,976,969 of record NC_134864.1, on the reverse strand, counting down.
TGCTAGGTTTAGGCTTTTAGAAATGACAGCCACAGCTGAGGAGACACCCAGTTGATTATGTGCTCATCTTGCAAGCAGGAGGACCCCAAGTTCAAGCCTTAGAACACAGGCAAAGGAAAGTGGGGTGGGGGGAAGCCCAGCATTGTGTCACTTGGTTTTAGTCCCAGTTCTTGGGAGGTAGAGACAGAATCCCTGGGGCCTTGTAGCCAGCCAGCCTGGCTGAATGGACAAGTTGTTGACCAGTGAAAGATCCTTTCTCAGAAATAAGGTGGACAGAATGAAGGGACACACAGATTGATCTCTCACCTCCACACAGATACATATTCACCTGGGTGCATGGAAGCACTTGTGCATGCACACACACACACACACACACAGAGAGAGAGAGAGAAAGAGAGAGAGAGAGAGAGAGAGAGAGAGAGAGAGGTTTTAATTTTCCATCTTCCATCCCATTCTTGTGCAATGTGAAGAATAAAATGTGGTACATATGTACACAGCCCTTTGTATGTTTTTACACCATCTTAGCAGTTTGTAAATGTTAGCTCACTTTATTATTTCTGAAATTATAATATAATCACATTTATCCCTTCCTTTTCTTCCCTTCATGCCCTCCCAAGTACCCCTCCCCCCTCCTTCAAATTCATGGCCTCTTTTTCCATTAATTGCTATTGCGTGCTTATTGTGTGTGTGTGTGTACACATGTGTAATTATATTTTCCTAAATACAACCTGCTCAGTCTGTGTAATGTTACTTGTATGTATGTTTGCAGGGCTGACCACTTGGTATTGGAGAACCAATTGGTGTGCTCTTCCCTGGGGAAGATTATTTCTCCTGCTCTCAGCGTTCCTCAGTTGCCTTTACATGTGTTGTTTCTGACATTCCTAGGCAACACAATCTCACAGCAAACCCCCTATCCTATGGCTCTTACAATCTTCCTGCCCCGCTTTGTAAATGTGCCTATCGGGACTGGGCTCCATAACTCTGCATTTTGATTGATTGCAGTTTTGTGTGTTGGTCTCTGTGTACTGCGAAGAGATGCTTCCTTGATGAGGACTGAAAACTACACTTATCTGTGGGTATGAGGGCAAATGTTTAGAGTGTTGTTAGAGATTCTGCTGGTTTAGTAAAATAGTGGTTGTAGGTTCTCCCCCAATATCCATGACTTGACTAGCACTGAAGAGTTAGCTAGGTTTCTAATACCAGCCATGGTTTCTCTCTTATTGAGTGGGTCTTAAGTCCAACTAGGGAGCTATTGGTTACCACCATGATATAGGTGAGTCCTCAGTGAGTTCAAGGCCAGCTTGGTACAGACAGCAAGTTCTAGGCCAGCCAGGGCTACGTACTGATGTGTACCACTACTTCCTTACAGTTATGGTGCTGTGCTAGTCATCAATGTGATTCATTTGCATCATAGATGGGTAGGACTGTTGGCTGCTTCCTTCCTTTGGAAGCTTGCATGGTGATTTCTGGTACCGTGAAAGCTAGTCTTCAGGGAAAAAACATGCAAGTCAGCTCCATTGCAGGGGTCTCTGGGCCCTGTTTCTGACGTACATAATGTCTTCAGCAATAGGAACTTACCTTCCACTTCTGGGTGCAGCTAAAGACAATTGGAGTAGGCTGAATATTTTGGGAGTCTCTTCAAGAGTCCTGGCTAATAACTTGAAAAAAGGCTTTTCCCTTCTTCTACCGGAGTTTTTTGTTAGGTGGTCTTTGGCCCTTGGAGGAGCTGTGTTTTCTCCTCCATTTGTAAGAAAGTGATTTCTAAGTGACAAGAAATGGAACTGCCATCACGGTCATGGTCATAGTGGTCCCGCACTCTGAAGCAGACCATCTGGCTTGCAGTCCCACCTCTGATCCCGCCAAGCCTGGGTGACATGGAAAAGTTACTTCTCCTCTTTGTCCTAACTTGATTTATTTATACGATGGGATGGCATTAAGACTTGCCTTATAAAGTGTTATTTACACTCCAAAATTTGTTTTCCTGTACGAAGTAAATGAGTGAGTGCATTTCCTAGACACTGTTAAACAGTGTAATACTACATATGCTTTACCTCTGCTACCAAGGAAGAGCAAAGGGACAAGACAAGACCAAGGGGAGAAAGACGGAAAAGTTACTTCTGCTTCAAAAACACTAACCCAGAAGTGACCAAGTTTTAAAGAACTGCCACTTTAAGAAAGAACATTTATGAAAGCTTAAATCATCAGTAAATAGCTTGTTCACATTTAATTTTTAAAAAGAAAATTACATTTCTAAACATCTGAATCCAGTAACATTTTTATCTGGGGCATGTGTTCCTTACCAGCTAGTAAAGTTAAAAAAAAATGCCCTCTGGAAACAAAACAGAATACTGCCCCAATTGGGGGAGAGGGAGAAAATGGAGGTCATAGAGATTCCAAGTATAACCATCAGATAGCAAAGCCTCTTTCTCCATCATGAAAAGTATAACTTATACATCACCACTCCAGATCTCTCTCAAGTGTTCCCTGCTCAAATCTCTCGGCCTGTTGGCTACAACATAATTTGATCAAAAGCCCTTTGATCTTCAACCCCACCAAAATAATCCCTGATCCTGTATTCTCTGCCTGCCTCAGTCTGTTACTATAACAAATTACCTGAGTCTGGGTACTTTATAGGGAAAGGGGAAAAAAAGAGTTAGTATCCTGAAGGAGGTAGCTCAGAGTCTCCTGAATAAATATGATGTCACAGCACAAAACTGTAAATAAACAATCTCATGTTATCACATGCTAAGTCAGGAGAGAATACATCCAGGAAAGCAGGAGTCTGTCCCTGACTCTATTTCCAGATCTCCAAATTAAAGTGATTTACTGAACCTCTCCTGCCTCCATTTTATTAACATCAACTGAAAATAGTCTCATATTAGTTCAACTGTCCAGGTTGAAGTGAACATTAAAATTGTACACTTGTAAGGAAGACACTTAAGAGTACGTCTAGCCAAAAGCACATTCAATAAACAGTATGCCTCATGCAAGTGACTTACAAATTATTACTTCTAATACCTCTCACATACATCTCTTATTTAAGAAAAAAAAAAAAAGATACCCATGAGGCTAGAACCAGGCAGTACCAAGCACACTCATACTCCATGTGTCAAAGACAGGCAATATTACCACAGCAAGACTTCCTGCCTCTCCCCTCTGTGGCTTCCTTATCAGACCCCAAGAGCAGGCACCATGTTCATGCTTTCTCATTTTCCTTTCCACTCACAAGATTTCCCATGGCAGGGTTTATCAAGAATGATTACACCTAAGCCCCTTGTAGGGGATCTAAACATCAGAGCATGGGGTGCCTTTGGCATATGTCTAGGGAGGAGAGACACAGAACCAACAACATAGCCACAGCTCCTACGCTGATTCTGTGGCAAGTGGAGCCTGTCCTTCCCTTCGGGAAATGCCATCTCCTTAATTATCAACCAATTACCTTCTTCTTCTTCTTCAACATGAAGAAGGCTTTTAGAATTCTTCAGAACAAAATGAGGAATTGGTAGCCATTGAAACAGCTGGAAGACACACACAACAAACAACATCTCTTTATCCACCAGGTCGGTTTCTGCCAGCCCTCAATGATAGTAATCACCATGACAGCAAGACCTGAGTAAGTTGCTGAAATTAAAGAAGGATAAAGTGAGACCCCGATAGGAATGTGCACAGTGGGAACACAGTGAGGAAGGCAGTCCCTGCTCTCATCAAGGAGAGACCCCGAGGCCCAGCATCTCACCAGCTGTAGGTCGAAGGGCAAGCAATCCTTCTCACAAGGGAGAGAGATCTTGTACAGCATGGTTCGCACAGATATTCTTCACTCCTTGGGTAACTCCCTGAGCTCAGACAGAACTGACGTTCACAGGGACCACTTCAAACCCCATTCCCCTCGATCTCAAAGCCAACACCCTTCTCTAACAGCTGTGAGAGCTCTTTACACTCAGTCACAAAACCGTGTCTCCAACATGTATAAAGTAGGTGGTTGTAGGAGTGGTCACAGGAGGAGACACTACCCCAGCCTCCCAGGTACTTTTGGGTCTCTGTAGAGATGGGAAGAAAGGCACAATTGGCAGAACCTAGGAAGGAAAGATCTCGGCTGCACCCCTCCTCCCTGCTCCCCACCTTGGTCCCCACTGTGATAGAATACTCCACACGAGCAACTTAAGGGAGTGTTCCTTTGGGTTCATGGTTTAGGAAAATACAGCCCGTGCAGATGGAGAAGCCACGGTAGAGTTCATGGCCACAGACACAGGTGGCTGGAACTTCTTACCTTCCCATAGACCAGGAAACAGGAAACAGGAAGCAGTCCCACTTCTCAAGGACCTGAGTCCTCCAGCTGGGACCCTCCTCCTAAAGGTCCCCAAACAGTACTAACATCTGGGGACAAGTGCTCAAACACACAAGGTTTCTTCGTGTCCAAACTTACGGGTTCTTTTACCTGCTTTTCTTATATAACCTGGGACCAACTGCCAAAGGGTAGCACAGCCCACAGTACACTAGGCCCTCCTCCATCAATTAGATCTTGCTCAACTATGTTCATTGCTGCTTTATTCATAATAGCCAGAAATTGGAAACAACCTAGATATCCCTCAACAGAAGAACAGATAAGTAAAAAAAAATTGTGGCACATTTATACAATGAAGTATTACTCAGTTGTTTAAAAAAGAAAAATAACATCCTAAAATTTGCAGGCAAATGGATGAAACTAGAAAAAGAAATCATCCTGAGTGAGGTAACCCAGATCCAGAGAGATAAATATGATAAGTATTCACTTATATTTCCACAGTAGCCATTAAGTAAATGATAACCAAGCTACAATCCATAGACCCAGAGAGGTTAGGTATATAGGAAGGGACTAGGGAGACATATAGATTTCCCTGGGAGGGGGAAATAGAATAGATTTTATAGGTGGGAGAATTGGGGCAGGGCAGGGATGATAACAGAAGGATCAGATGGGGAGACAGAGGGGAAATAGGTTCAAGGAGGGAATTTTTGAGAGACAGCTAGAATTGAGTGGCATTTGAGGTGTGGTATGGAAATCTAGTACAGTGGAAACTTCTTAAAATATATGAAGGCATTCCCAATGAAGTCACCAAATAATGGGGGAGACAGAGTCCCAACTGGCCATCTGTCACCAAATGAAGATTCCAGTACTGGGACTAGGTTACATCCAATTGAATTGTTGACCAAAGGGGTCCCCAAACAACCCAAGCTGTTGCCAACACAATAGGTTGCTCTCCACAGACTGACAGCAAGGTTCATTGCTGAAGACAACACCTACACAACTCACTAAAGGTGGAGAGGTCAAGCTGGTGCCTACATAGAGCCTTCACCACTGTGTTCCAGTGTCTTTGGTATGGCAAGGTACTCTGTAGGCTACCAAAGGAGAAATTTAAATGCCAACCCAGCCACGAACTCTGTGATCTACAATGCCGTCCTGTCTGCAAATGTGCTAGGGTAATGGTGGCACAAAGCTTGTGGGGTCACCAACCAACTCAACTCTGATTTGACTTAAGCCTCACTCCCTAAGATGGAACTCATCCTCGACAGTGCTGGAGTTACCTAGAACCAGAGACTACATAGCCCAGAGATCTAGGGTAAAACCAAATACTACTGGACTTAAAAAGAAAAGTAAGAAGTAGTGATAAAATGATTTCTAAAGATATTCTGCTATATTCATAGATCTGATGATGGCCTTATTCAGCCATCATCAGAGATGCTTTTTCCCACAGCAGATGGGTACAAAGACAGAGATCCATGGCCAGATATTACAGAGAAAGAGAGAGAAAAAACCTGGAACACACAGTTCTAAATGGGATGTCTCCATCAAATCCCTCTCCTAGAGCTCAGAGAACCCTGTGGAAGAGAAAGAAGGAATAGTAAAAGTCAGAGAGATGGAGGACTGCAGAAGAACAAGTCCCTTTAAATCAACTGAACAAAGCTCATGTGAACTCACAGAGACTAAATCAATAAGCTCGGGCAAGGCCTGCACAGGTCTGTACCAGGTCCTCTGCATGTATTATAGCTTTCAATTTAGTATTTTTATGGGACTCCTGAGTGTGTGAATGAAACTGATTCTTGTGCCTGCTCTTGGGCTTTTTTCCTTCTCTTGGGTTGCCTTGTCCAACTTTGATGGGATGGTTTTTGTTTTATTTTGGTTTTGTTTTGTTGTTATCTCTTAGAAACCTGTTCTTTTCTAATGAGACAGAGAAAGGGAGTGGATCCAGGTGGTAAGGGGAGTGGGGAGGAACTGAGAGGATTAGAGGGAGGGGAAACTATAATCAGGATATATTGTATGGGAAAGGAATTTATTTTCAATAAAAGGGGCAAAATGGGAAAAAGAAAATGAAACTTACCGCAGACATGCCCACTGGTAAATCTGATGAAGGCAATTCCTCAGCTGTGGTTCCCTCTTCCCAGTGTGTCTAGGTTATGTCAAGTTGACAAGAAACTAAGCAGCATGGCCCCCTGAGTATGGTCTTCATTAAGTAATAAATGGCAGCTGATGGATAAATGAATAGTCTGGCTCCCTAGACTTTTAAAATGACTCTGATAGGTGTGCCCCCACAGTCCCCTTCATGTCATCAACAGAACTGAGCCTCAGTTGTCCTTAGTACCTGCCTTATTAACACACACTCTTGGAGATTCTATTCTGTTTTGTACATACTCCTCTATTCCTGCTCCCTAGGATCGCCTCTCACATAAACCTTTTGCATTCAAAACCTGGCCTCAAAGCTGGCTTTGGGAAGGGCCCAGCCTAACAGAGAGTCTGCCTTCCAATACAATTTGATGGTATGGAATTAATATATATTAAACGACTACTACATAGCAAGACTGTGTTAGGTGCTTTTCATGCATTGTCTTATTGTTGCTGCTAGTTTGGTATTGCTGATGACTACATCAGGTCATAAAAGGAGGCTCAAAGAGATTAACCAAGTTGCCCAAAGGTACCCAACTGGAAGACAAATGGCAGAGGTGGCTATGAAGCATTAATTTGCCCTAAAGAGAGTATGATTTGCTGCCTTGAGATATTTAAATGAGCAGTTAGAATAATGGGTGAATGTAAAGCTACAGGAGCTCTGATGCCAGTGTTAGAGAGGCTCATGGGAAAAGATGCAAAATCCCAACAGTCTTTGACAGCCTCTAACCCTGACTTACCATCACTCCCCATCTCTGAGTATGATGGACCATGACATCAAGTCCAAGTACCTAGATATTCTGCTTCCCGTGTCTGTTTTTACCCTGCTTTCCTTGCAAGCTTAACTTAACTTCCAGTTTCATACAGAAAGGGTTTGCTGGAAAGAGAAGAGGAGCCAGGAGAGTGAAGACAATGTCAATTTCTCCTCTCTTTGCCCCCCTCTTCCTGAGTTTTCTGCTCTCTGTGCTGTGGCAGACTCCTGGGAACCATAGGCTGGCTTCCCATGTGGAAGCTGCTGGGAGTGCTGCTGGGTATGAGAACTCTAACAGAGTTTGCTCTGCAGTGAATCCAGATGGGTCTTCATGGAGCAGAATTAAGAGTCAAGGGGAGCTGTCTATTCCCCTACTCCAGCCCACCACTGGCTAAGTCCAAGTGAGAAACAGCCATCTGGAAACAGCCTTCCCTGAGCCAGACCAAGAAGGGAGCTTGGTCTCAAAGGGCCAGATATTCTGAAGTTGCAGCCCTAGAGGCCATTTTATGCACACACACACACACACACACACACACACACACACACACACACACACACACACAGCCTTCACACGGCAATAAAGACACCTTCCTTTTATTGAAGAGATTCTCACAGTCTCAAACAAATGCTTTTATGGGTCCGAGAAGTTAAGTCACTTCATGTGTCTAAGCTGGCTTCTCCCTGCAGAATCTAGAGATTGGCATGGTCTGTGAAACCCCATGGAGAAAGGAAGTAAAGAGACAACGAAGCCCCCACTGTGAGTGTAGGAGGTGAACTCAGTGCACTCCATTCCTTTCTGATTCTGGAGCTGACCAACCAGGGAGCAGGATCTATTCATCTTGTGTACACAGGAAAGCCTCACACGCAGCCTGGAACATAATAAATATTCAACAATGTTGTGCCAACTAAACTGAATTGAACTCCTCTGGTCCTGGGGGTGCTTGTCTCTGTAGGGAGAGATGGAAACACTCTTCCAACACAGGGGCTTCCCTTAAGGCGTTGTTCATTGGTGCCATCTCTCAAAGAAGCCAAACAAAGTCCTTCTTGGCCTTGAGATGGACAGAAGAAACTCTCCTGTTCTCACACCTTCTTCTTCAAACTCAGCTGAATGAATCACAGGACAGAAAGCCACAAGCTTCATAGGTGGAATCAGATATCTAAAGTACCCAAGATCTGGTACTTGGGCTAAGGCATCCTACTTTCCCATCAGAAAAGAAGATGTTGAGTTCAATCAGTTCTGAAAGTCAGGTTATGAAGAATGGATTTGGAAACATTGGCAGATCAGGAAATGGGGATCAATTTTATCCCTCAATCTGAGTACAAACTGGTACCATGTTTATTGTTTTTACTTAATCTCGGTCCTATTTGGAGTTGCTGCCTAGATGGTGGCCAGGAAATAGGTGAGGGACATGGTCTCTAAGATGTCCAAAGGCAGTCGGTCACTAGCCCTAAAGGTAAGTAGTTCTAAGCCTCTGTGTAGGGCACACAGGACAATGCTGACGTGGAGACTGCCTCCCCTCTCCTCAGCTGGCACTATTTACTTCTGGACTTTGCCTCCCCAAACTGTCTTCCTGCCCTCTGCAACCATGTAGAACAAATCATAGCCTCCTGTCTCATGGGAGTCCTTCATCATGTTGGTCCATTCGCCCTCTCCAATTGACCTCCCTATTTGGTTGTTTTCCTACTTAAAGTGTGTCTCTCAGAACTGAACATACTGCTCCTCAAACTGCATCCCTCCCTCTTACCATTTGGGAAGTTAAATTCAAAGAGCTTAAGCAAGGCTTCCTGAAAGTCGTGAGGACAGGCACATAAACAAATGGCATCTGCTTCAGCCTGAAGCTAGGACTGTAGGTGGTCACAGAGTCATCCTCCCCTACCCCACCCCACCCACCCCCACCACCCCACCCACTCCCACCCCATCCACCCCCAGTGCTGCATCTCATCGAATCACTCCAGTGGATCCCACCCCTCATCTGCCTCCTCTCCAAGGATGGCTCTGAGGGAGATGTTCTGTGGTCCCACATGCTGGATGGCTACCCTGCAGCCTGGGAGGATTCTATTTCCAGCCACCCCTCTTGCACAAGTTGGAGATCCGGCCAGCCCTCTGGACTCTCAGGATGGGAAGCTCTGGGAGAGGCCAGATTGTTATCACTGTCAGATACAATTTCCTCCCCCGACACTGCCCTCCGCCAGCCCGCAGTGTCCATCTGTCTTGGAAACAGTAAGGTCCCGGCTGAGTATTTTTAGACAGGGCCTTTGTTGGTCTGGAGTTACTTCCCACCAGAGCTGTCAGCCCTGTCCATTCTTCTCCTCTTGGTCTGTGGTAAGATCTCTAGTGTTCTGTAAAGCACATGCAGGGCTGAATGTCCCTTAGAACTGTGGAACTGCTGCCCTCCCTCCCTCCCCCTCCCTCCCTCCCCCCCACCCCACCTCCTCCTGCAAGGGTGGCTTTTCCTGTTTTGACTTGCTTCAGGGGGTTGGTTTTGTTTTTGTTTTCTTTCTTTTTTTTCTTTGTCTTTTTTTTTTTGTCCTGTCACTGTTTTGAAAAAGAATAATGTGCTACTTCTCCCTCCCCATGGAAAAACTAAGCTTTATTTAAAGATTTCCTGGGGCATGGGAAGTTGTGGTTTGCCTCTGACAGCTGAGTATGGGGAGAAGAAATAAAAAGGAAGGGCAAGGGGAACAAACATTTCTCCATGATGGCACTAATGGCCAACCATAGGTTACTAGGGACCGTTCAGTCCTATTGCTGTTGGACGGATTAGGAAGGGGAAATTAAGGCACCGGAAGTAAATCCAGGCACAACACAAACCAAGTATCGCTAATCCCAGCTCCCAGACTATGGAGGCAAAGCATGAGACTGAAGGTGTATGGGAGACGACAGGAACCCGAGAAGGAAGGTCTCCAGGAAGAGGAGATGTGTTCTGCGCAGGAGACGTTGTATTGGGGGCTAGAAACCTGTGATAAAGAGGGTGCGTGGGACTAGGCAGGGAAAAGAAAGCAGAGAGTGGAATAAAGAGGGGAAGCCTCTTCCCGGAGAAGAGCCCTTAGAAAAAGAGGGGAGGCCACGGGCATGAGAAGAGGAGGGGACAGGTATCACTCATCAGAGTGCTTTAGAACTCAACCCTGCCTTGTCTGGGGCTTTCACTAGAAGCTCAACTGACTGTGACCTGTGCTGTTGGCCAACTGGCTTCTGGAGTGGGTCTCAAATGTTCTGATGGATGTAAGCTACGATGTATGCCTGGTTCCAAACTATTTGTGAGTGATTCAAGTTGTAGAAGTCTTGACTCTCAAATCCATGTGAATGGACATTCTGGACAAAAGCATTGAGCATGAGGCTGGCCCCAGGAGACTAGGAAGCCCACTCCAGCTTGGCTACAGACCCACAGCAGGACGTGGGGGAAGGTCTTTTGGCTCTCAGGCCTCAATTTCCTCTTCTAAAAAGTAGAGGGTCTGCTTTATAATTTTTCGAGCTCTCTTTCTTTCTTAACATTGTCTTTGATTTAGTCGAGATCTGGTAGCAAAGCGGGCTGGAGTCCCTATCTTCCTGGTGGCCATTTAAAGATTTATTTTTTCAACACACATAGAAATAAAAACCTTCCATGGATAGTATATAGACTCAAAGATCCTGGATTCAAAACCTTCCCTCACCATAGGTTAGTTCCATAGGTTAGCCTGGACGAATTGCTGAACCTCACTGTACCTCAGTTTCCTCATTGTTAACTGGTAATGGTAACAGTACATATTCCAGGCAGCATTTAATTTAATGAACAAATACATCTCAAATCCTTACAACTAAACAGTAGGCAATATTATCATATTTGCCTGCTTCCATCTAAAGTTGTATCAGATACTCTACCACCAAAACTGGGAAGACCTTGAACTAAGGGATAGATAGCCATCTATCAGCCGCAGGAAATTGGGGGCAGCATCCGGAAGTCAATATGGAAAGGGGGTGACGGGTGGCACTAACTGCTACATCTGCCCCACTGCATGCTGACTGTTTGAGAACTTGAATTGTAAACTCCTTTGAACTCTTGTGAGTCAGCAGGACAACACAGTGTGGACCACACTGGACATGAGAGCCTCTCACTCACTCGACTCAAGTGAACAAGGGCAATCGGGAGGCTTGGGCTCTGCATCCATTAGTCTCGTGACAATAACTACTAACTCCATTCTCCAGTGTACATGCCAATCAGAAAAATGGTCCCTGGAGTTTCTACCTCTTCACATAGTTCTGCTCCAAGGCAGGGTCAAGTTCTTTCTCTGAGTTATTACCAGAGCATTTCTAAGCAGGTATAGGAAGTTTGACCACATGAAAAAAACACATACGAAATCTCCATAGTCCCCACTCCTTTGATCTGGATCCTAGACCTGTGCCTGAAGCTGGGCAGGGGTCACCTGGGCATTTACTTAGAGCCAATGGAGCCATCTCTCCTTGGCCCTTTTCCAAAGGACACAAAGGAGAACTGTGACCACTTCCTTCAGCAATGCCACCAAGTGGGCTGTTATCCAATCAATGGCTGCCCATCCAGCTGCATATTCTCAAGAATGGCTCTTACTAAAATGTTGACTTGTGGGTCTACTCTGAACCTACCAAATCAGAATTTCTAACAACAGGACCTGGTATCCTACAACATGTCCCCTTAGGCAATGCTATCATAAAGTGCCCTTTAAAAAGCCAGTGCCAAAGAATATGAATGCCTATGGATACCCTACCTCTCTTGGAAAGTGCAGTCAACCTGGCCAGCTAATCCCTAACTTGAGAGCTTCCATGTAGATGATCCCTGATTCGTGCTGTGGGTCAAGCAGAGACAAAAATTATTGTCTACCTATTTCTCCAGCAACATAGGTGAGGGATGGGAGGTGGGGAGATAAATCCTCAGAGAAGTAATTAAAATACAATTCTGTGCTTGAGACATAATGAGGAATGAATAGATAGGAAAGGAAAGAGAGAAGCAGTATGGTAAGGAGCCCAGCCCTTGGAAACACGTATATCTAAATTGGAGCTCCAACTCCATCACTGACCATCAGAGTCCTGTGTGCTTCATGTCAGCTTCTTATTTTTGCAAAGCGCAATGAATGCTCATGAAACACAGCTAAGTTACCTGACCTGGAGCAAAACCTAGCACAAACTAGACACTTGGAGACTGCCAGCCTCTTAGAACTTGTCTTTGTGCTTTACTGATGAAACTGTCTGCCAGGATGCCACAGAGACAAAAATTATCTCTTATCGAGAACTATTGTTAACTGCAGTTGTCAAGGTGAATAACATATTCATCTAGATGTCTGAGAAAAGAAGACTGTGTTTTATATCCCATTGTTGAGCTGAAAATAAGATTCTATCCTCTGGGGACCTTGAGGGCTATTTGTCTTGGCCCTTCAGAGAGTTCTGGATCCCTTGGAGCAGCATTCCCTGGAAACAGAATGCCTTGCTCTCCCAATGGTGGTATGGCCATCCAGGTTCTTCCTCCCCAGCAAAGGGGTCCCACATGGTCTGGGATAGAGGCCAGAATCTCCTCTCTTGGAGACATGTCAGCCCAAGATGCCAGGACAAATGGCCTTATTTGTTCGTTCTCTGGCAGCCAAGTCTTTACTGTTAGAAAGTTCTTTCCCACGCATGAATCCACAGCCAGCTCATTCGCCTGCAAAACTGGGGTTATAAGGTCAACAACAGTAATGGGAGAGATAGCCATCCTATGTGCATGCCTCTGTCCCGCACCTCCAAATATCTGCTCTCATATCATTTTCTCTGGGAGACCCATCTGCCCACCCTCTTAAAACTGCAATCTGCTCACACCCCAGGCCTGTATTCATCTCCCCTGCAGCAGCCAAGATGATGGCCCCTGCAGATCTCCAGCACCAAGCATGGTTGGTCAGGGGCCTCACATGCTGTGTGCTCTGTAGTCAGTCACTGCATTTAAGAAGACACCACACCTTCCACAAGTTGCTCCCAGCCAATGACAGAGTATGACAAGAAGACCTGGGGCTCCTGACCTCCACCCTACACCATCTCTAGTACACTAAATCCTTCCCTTGTTATATTGGTTTTTATTTTCTACCTCAACCCTAAGACAGGGCTTTCTAAAACTCTATCATCCGTTAATGAATCTCAGGCACCTGAAAAACAACACACAATGCATATTTCTAAATTAAACAACGCCTGCCTCACAGATGGGAAAATGGGGCTTGGAGAAGGTAAGGGATTCTCCCAGGTAGCTCAGGCAGCAAGCACTCAGGCTAAGAAAAGGATCTGGCCTTCCTTATCCAGTGTCTCCTCTTCTCTCTCATCAGTATTAAATCTCCATTGTTCTTTGCTGTCCATTCTCTGTGTCTCTCCACCTGTGGACCCTTCTCTTTGTCCCTCTCTTTCTTATGACATTATTTACTTCTCATGATAGGCGTGTGTGCGTGTGTGTGTGTGTGTGTGTGTGTGTGTGTGTGTGTGTGTGTGTGCGTGCATGCGTGCGTGCATGCGTGCGTGTATAAGATGGGCCAATGTTGCTCAGGAATGAGGGACTCAGGAAAGGACAGAATGGAATGGGTGAAACAAGGACATCTTATATCTTTGAAAGTACAGAACCAGAGATGCTGCAGACCAGTGAGGGGCAAGACTGAAGAGCAAGCGGCCCTGGTGGGGTTCACTGGCAGGACCAACCCGGCTCCTCACTGGGTTTCTGGCCTGTGTATAGTCCTTTAACCTCTACATCTTTCTAGAATCGTCATCTTCACTTCAGAAATTCCAGATCTAGCTTCCTTACATCAAGAAAGAGTAAATGAACTGGTGGGTGGGAACACGCTTTTCAGTTAAGGAAGAATGGTTAGATCCAGGAAGCCTGAGAACTCCTACCAGATCTGGATCTACCTCACACTACTTTGTCCCTTGCAGGTTGCCATCCATCTGAGTAATAGGGGGCCTGGAGGAGGGAGAGAGACTTTTCTCCATCCTGTACAATTTGGGCAACAATAGAGTGCTTTTAGGCTATAAATGTGGGAACCATGAGCCAGGGATGGGCAGGAAGCTATTTTCCTGGAATCTGTGAAGGATTTGCTGGAGGTCCTGAGTGCATACCAGGCACAAAGAATGCTCAAACTCGTATAGACAGCAAAAAGTGAAGGAGGTTCTAGAGAGTGCCAACAGTGGGCTTTGTTGGCTGAAGGAAGACGCTCAGTATCCACACACACAGCACTGTTAGCGTCCCAGGCAATGCACCAGGGTCAGGAGTGGGCACTGGCCCTGCCCAGAACCCTTCCCCCCACCCCCGCTCTGGGGTCCTAGAGAGAGTAAGTGAGTGAATGCAGCCATGGTGTTATGATGTTCCTTCTCCAGTCACATTAGATGACAAAGTGATTCACCCAAGACATCTATTCTGCTCAGCCCAGAACCCAACAGAGGTCATAGCATACTTTCTTCTATAGAGCCAAGACCAACCCCATAGCAAAAGCCTCTGGTTCAACAGAAAGAGCCTCAGGAGGTCACCACTAATTGACAACATGATGTAGGGGCTCCTACCTGCTCTGAGACCAAGGAGCCCACAGTCAGAGACGTGGCTTAAAAACTCTGCAAGTTACTTGATGAATGAATGTGGACAAATGTGGACAATGTGGACAAATGGCCACACTGTCTCCACTATACTCAAAGGTGTTCCTGTACTCAGAGGTGTTTCCTCTCTGTCTCCGGGTGTTTAAGAACAAACGATGCCTGACACAGAGTGGTCCTTATCATCTTTGTATGGATGGTGTCCATGAAAACAGAAACCCTTAGCTATGGATGTTGACTTTTGTTTGCTGGAAGGCCTGGGTGAGAATAAAATAGATCGTGTTTGTGAAAGTCTTTGAGAAATGGAAAAGTACTGTGGAAGTGATAGGCATTTTTAGCATTGTATGAATCCAATACTTGGGCCTCAGGAAAGCTGTCTGCCAAGATGGTGTGGGGAGCACAGTGCCAGGTCCCAAGACTGCCTTTAGTGCTAAGCATATGGAACAGGTCATTTCACCCTTCTGAGCATTTTATTTCTGAGTCTCAGTTTCCTTGCACAGTCGTATAGGAGGAAGATAAATTAGGGTGTTCCTGGGACATTTGGGGATCTGTTTACACAGCCCAGGTAGCAGAAGGGATTTCTTGCTGATGCCGTGGTAGAGCAGAAACCCTCAGGAGACTTGGAGGCCAGCCCAGGCTCTGCCACCAGCTCCCTGGAGGAGTCTCTTGACCTAATTTTCATCCTCTAACAAGGTCAGAAGACTCTCGGCTTTCCAAATTCACTGTCAGTCCCGAAAGTCCACCACTCAATAACAGCAGCTCACCCCGGGGATAGAGCTATCCCGGAGGGTGGACAAGCCCAGGAGACCAGCAGAGGGCACATTTTGTACCTGGTGACTTCCTGAAATTAGTTGACACTCTACCTGTTGTCTTAGTGTTCCTACGATTCTGTGATAAAACACAAGGACAAAAGCAAGTTGGGGAGAAGGATTCACTCTTAGCTAAAGGGCGCAGTCTATTGGGCAGGGTGGGCCCTGCGGCGGAAGTTTGAAACTGCTGGTCATGTGACATCCCCGGTCTCAAAGCAAAGAGCAAGGATGCTTGTCTGCAGCTCAGTTCCTGTCTCCATTTGCAGTCCCAGATCCCAGCCAGGGAATGGTGTCCCCCACAGTGAATGGGTCTTTTCTACTTCAATTCATACAATCAAGATAATAATCTCCCACGGGCATGCCCAGTGATTCCAGATTCTGTCAAGTTAACAAATACTTCTCTCAGTTCGAGATTAGAGTGAGACATCCAGGCAAGAGACAAGAACACGTCCTGCCTGCCCGAACTCTGGTTCTTTGTCTTCACTCCAGTGGGATCAGAGGGAACAGTGGAACACGTCTTTCTCCAACAGAACTACTCATAAGCACACACTTTGCAGGGCCCTCAGAAGAGCATCAAAGCCTCATTCTCCTCATGGTTGCCTTCTCTACAAGTCAAAGTAACAGACACAGCTCTGGGGTTGGCAGTAGGGAAGAGAACATGGTGCCAAGTGGAGAATCTGAGAAGTCTCAGATTCCTAGAGGCTTGTCTAGCAGTTAGTTGCTCTGGAGAACTGTGAGGAAGTTCCACCACATGCCATGAGCTGAAAGGCATTGCCTGGCCTAAGCTAGTGCCATACTCCCTGTGCCTCAACCACAGCATCCAATCCAAGGCTAGACCACAGAGAAAGGAGAGTCACAGGAACCAGATAGATACTGGCTGTGGATTTCATTCCGGTATGTCATAGACTCCTGGGTTGATTCTCAGAGATCATTCTGGCATAGTAATTTCTTCCATGGTTTCTGCCTGCTGGTCCTTTGGCCCCTGCTTGACCACTGCCAAAGATACAGGCTATCTCACAAGACAGCCTAGTTCATAATGAGCAGCTCTGAATTAAAGATAATCCTCCATCGACTGAATCAAAATTACTTCCAAGGAACCAGAGGGTTGCCTTCTAGAATTTTCTAGAACAGAATGCCTATATGGCCATTACTTCACTCTTGCCTCCTTAGCGACATGTCTAAGACCTGACTTGTGATGGTAGATGCCCCTTCTTTGCAACCCCACTTAGAAGCCCTCCGGGGGCGGGGGGGAGTACAAAAAGAAATGACAACCAGGTGGCCCCCCAGGTCCCTATAGCTCTAATATTCTGACTCTAAAGATAAAAAAGAAATGAAATGATTTAACCGAAATCTGGGTTCAGCTCTCAGCCACATGGGCTTCCTGAACCTCTGTTGCTATCTGGTTTTACTTTCTCATTTCTATCAGAAAAAGTAAACGAGGAGTTGGATAAACAATGACTGAAATATAGAAATTCCAGGTCCTGGTCTCCACATCGTGCCAACACATCAACAAAATTACCGAGTGACCTTCATGGAGTGTAGTTAATATGCCCCTCTGGTACCCTGACTCATGCTCATTACCATCCATGGGCTTTGGCTTAGGCCATGGTAGACAGACCCTCTTACCTTCTTATAAGAGATTGGAAGAGAACTGTGAGTGACCTTGGAAAGTAAAACATTACTTTCTTGTCTTATCTCCATTATTTTATCTAGTTGAGGCCTGGGATTTGAAGGTGGTCTCAGATTTCCCTGCCAAGTTCCCCACATGTCCACAGAGACTTGGTGACATCCCAGGGACCCTCCTGCAAGCATCAGAGAGAACACTGAAGAGGAAGACAGTCGCTATAGGGTATCTCAAAAACCTGCTGGGGCACACTGTCAACTGGTGTGGGCTAGCATATGCCGTGGTATAGCAAACAGCAGGGGTTGGCAAATCCAGGGCCCAGTAGTGACCACAGTGCCATGCTTGCTTGTTAAGATGCTGTTAGGACATAGGTCACCTGGTGGCAGCTTTATTTGCAGATCCTGACTCTTGCTGGGCCTTCTTCTGCCTTCTTGAGCTATATCTGTAAAAGAAAGAAAGAAAGAAAATTCAGACTTCAATGGATTTTTCCATCTGAACAGCCTAAGCCATGGATATCATCATCCCCAGCTCCATTCACCAGGCCTTTCACACCAGCCAGCACACCCTGCCATATGCTCCAAGGAACCTTCACTTTTTTCCCTGAGGTCCCTGGCTCAAAAGAGAAAGCAAAAGGCACAGTGCAAGTTGTGGAAGACTTTCCAGGTTGGACTTACTCTCCCGTCACATATGCTAAGTTTATTAGCATGCACAATATTTGGGGGAATACAATACCACATTTCCTCTCTTTTTGTCTAAAATTTAAAAAAGCTTATAACTAATACAAGAAAAATTATATCCAGTAAGTATATACAATATACACAGTCAAGATTACATTAACGATGTCTAGCCCATTAACATTTGACAGATTCAGATAAAAAAAAAAACTCCATTATATATATTAACAATGTCCAGTCAGGTAACATCTGATAAACTCAGACCAAAAAATTTCATTACTTATCTTATTTAAAACAAGTAGTTCCTTTTTAAAAGTAGATTCCATAATCTCCCTTTTTATCTTATCATATGCCACAGTGAGACGACAGTCATCTCTTCCACTGGCAAACACGCATCTCGGGGGCCACCTCACCCAACACACTCAGGTCTGTAACTCGGTATGCTTAATTCCACAGCTGTCCTTACACCTCTGTCATAGAGTAACGGTGATGGGGACTGACTCAAGACAGGACAAGAGTTTGGGGCCGGTGCTAACCAGAAGCCATTAGGGACGCTCCACTGGGGATGATAAGCTGACCTCCCTGAGTCGCTCCCTTCAGTCTCGGGGCTGAGCATTTACTGAGAAAGCTCCAGGAAATAGCACTGTAGACTCCAGAGTCTGAGAACTTGAAAGTACCAAGGTGCTGTGGTTTGACTGTGCCTCCCAAAAGTTCATGTATGAAAGCACAACAGTATGAGGTGAGACCTAGCGGAAAGTGCATGGGTCACAGGGGCCATGCCCTCATGAACGGATTAATACCTTTGTCACTCCAGTGAGCTGCCAGTTTGGTAGGGATGGATTAGTAACCTTAAGAAGAAGTTGCCATGAAGTTGACCTATTGAGTTTTGTTTCTTCTTCACATGCCCACCTGTTCTTCTGTTTCCCTCCATGAGTTGAGGCAGCTCAAGGCCTTCACCAGAAACTGGGTAGATAGTGACATATCTTTGACTTCCAGAGGTATGAGCCATAACATCTCTTTGTTTATAAATTGCCCATTCTCAGGCATTCTATTATAGCAGCGGAAAACATATTAAGACACAGGGAATGGGGTTGGTAACAAGAATACCAAGTAAGAGGGAAGGTAAGACAAGAAGAAGATAACTTTCTCTAATTCTTCACAGTCCCATTGCATCCCAAATAAAAAAAATAAAATAAAAGCACTTTTTTCCAGTAGAGCTCTAGTGTTTGTTACAGTCTGTTTTTTCCAATTCTTGGAAATGTGGTCACCCACATAGGGAATCCCTGAAAACATTCCATTAGGCAGAGTCCAAGCAATCAGAAGGCCCCAGGGATGTTCAGTTGAGAAGCATAATGCTGATGATCCCTGTCCATGATGTTGATTATTTGACAACTGCTTTATTACGTAGGATGTGCTGGGTCACTCCTGGGAAACTATTGAAACAAATAATCTGTCGTTAAATGATCTAATAGAACAAGTGTTGTCAGGTTCTTGGAAGAGATTCATGATCTAAAGCTACTCACAGTTTCCTAGAACTGAAGG
Organism: Peromyscus maniculatus bairdii; assembly: GCF_049852395.1. Taxonomy (NCBI): domain Eukaryota; kingdom Metazoa; phylum Chordata; class Mammalia; order Rodentia; family Cricetidae; genus Peromyscus; species Peromyscus maniculatus. The sequence continues at coordinate 40,957,614 of NC_134864.1, read as the reverse complement.
CTTGCTCAGTGTCTTCTGCTAGGGTCTCCTTACTATATTAATGGGTAAATCTCAGCCCAGAGGAATGGGAGGATTTTCACGATGTCAAAACTGGCCTTCTTTACACACAGGTCCTTATCATGAAAGGGCTAATGTCATTTGCACCTAGCACAAAGGAAAGATTTAATGCAGACTGTGACACCCCATAGTGCATGGCCTTCAGCAAGATCCTCGCCCTTTTTGAGTCCAGCAAATGGGCCAAGTGAAATCAATTCCTGTAAAAATTGCCATGGTTTTCTGTGTCAGGCATTGAGCAAACCCAACCTTCTCACTTGGTCATAATTGGGGGGACCCAGGAATGTTGGAGCACAAGTCAGCTGAGGATAGGAACAAACACTGATCTCAGAGATGGGACAGCATTAAACCACCTCCGCAAGCACAAGGCTGGTGCGGCAGCTTTCTTGGGTGTCTATCTAACACCTAAATCCTTTTCTCTTCCCTTGGACACTTCAATTGTTCTCAAGTGTCCACACTCTCCTTCGCATCCTGCATGCCTCATGTGTACATTCTAAATACTATCCTGTGTACTTTCATCTCCCACAACCAGGGTTGGCTCCAGGACTCAAATTCTGGTCAATCCCCACGTAGCCTTCCCCTAGGAATGTTATTACTACAGAGGTGAGCATGTGTTGTATGGCAGTTTCCTCTGGATTAAAGCCTTTTATTTTAGAGGAAAAGTTCTTTCTTTCTTTCTTTTTTTTCTTTTTTTGGTTTTTCGAGATAGGGTTTCTTCATGTAGCTTTGGTGTCTGTCCTGGATCCCACTCTGTAAACCAGACTGACCTCGAACTCACAGAGATCTGCTTGGCTCTGCCTCCCGAGTGCTGGTATTAAAGGCATGTGCTACTGTTGCCTGGCTGGGAAACTTCTTAAGACTTGATGTTTATAGGGAAGTGAAAGATGTCCTAAGGGGAGGTGAAACACTGCAGGGAAGCTCAGGCAGACAGGAAGTAGTAAATAACTAAAAGTAGCTTCAGGAAGTCCCTGAAACTGACCAGATTCACTAGCCCACTCCTTCTCTAAGAGTGTATAACCAGAAAAGACGGCTGAGAGAAGGCTCTCGGACAAGCAAGCCACCTAGAAGAAGCAGAGACCAACTGAACTGCCTAAAAGAAACAAAGACCAAAGACCAGCTGAGCTGCCTGGAAAGGACACTCTCTAACCTGTTGAGCTAGCTGCAGGCTGTGCATGTGCTCCAGGTTTTCAGCTTTTGTGAGCTGGACTTTTGGGACGGACTTTGACAATGCAGCTGTCTTTGAGGCATTTCTGCTCCTGTAAGTAATCCTTCACCCATATCCCTATAATTAACCCCAATAAAACTCTGGCTTACCAAGTTGGCCTTGGTGATGCACCTACTCTGGTCTGTCATAGGCTCCCTGCCTGGGATGAGTATATATTTATTCATGTCTCTGAAAAGAGGTCCATGAGACAACATGTAACCTAAGTCGGCCAATCAGTTAGAAAGGAAGGATTTTTTTATTACAAACTTCCTGAATCTGCATGTTTATGAAATAAGAAAGCATGCCATCCCAGCTGCTGCTGGTAGCCATCTTAAGGCCATGAGGGACAATTTACCCCAAAACCCAATCCTGAAGAGGAAAGATCCTGAGCTAACCACAGAAACCAATCCCATTGGACATTCTCTGCCTAGGAGGGAGTCCATCCTATCAACGTCTATGATTTGGAATGTCCCTTCACTTAAACAAGTGTTTAATGTCCTTCCTGGCTTTTTGTGGTTGGAGACATCCTAAGTCACAGGCCAGATAAACCACATCTAGGAAGGGAAGTATCTGGGAACCATGGTGGGTCCTGCACAATGTGTGAGGGCCTGCTCGGTGCCATGCCTTACTGTCCTGAGTGCCCAGAGTCCCCTTTGCTATGTGGTTGTAGAAACCACACTCAGGCTCCTGCCATTCCTGTCTATGTCTAAAATAAACCCCCAAAAGCACAGAAACTTGACTGCTCTGGTTTGTAACTTTTAAGGAACTTAACCAGCTTTCTCAGGTCCTCAGTTTCCATCTATGAAACAGGACTGATGATACTCTTGATAGTATCAACCTCCACAGTCCAACTAACAAGTCCACTGACCATTTCCAAAATATCATCTGTTTCCCTTCTACTTGTCCCTTCTCTGTCCTGACCCTCTTTACAAAGAGTGGCATCACTTTGAAAGGAAGGGAAGGTATGAACAGTAGATGTGTTAGGGCCACTGCCTGAACAAGAATGATTTTGCTCTGGACGGACCAGAGGCTCTGAGTCACAAAACATATCTGCTAACAGAGAAGTTCATCACCCACTGCCTCCTACCTAAGTCTGAAAACGCCTTGCAGAATGGGTGGAAGAATTCACTTGTTACTCTGGGTCTTCTGCCTTTGGAATTCCATGCACCCAAGTCTCAGAATGTTGTTGGTATACAGTGAGTCACTCTGCTTCTTCCCTGAGAACTTCTGCTAGGTACAAACATGTTCAGAGTCTCAAAACGGGACCATCTCTGAGTGGAGTGAAGATATTAGGTGGCATTGTGTGAGATTCCTTCTTCTTGACACCACTGCTTCCCACCAAAGGGGACAGTGGACACAGAGAGTCACTAACTAGGTAAGCAATAAGAAACCAAATGGCACGATCTAACCTTAGGCCAAGGAGGCCCCGCTTTAGCAAGGATGCCCAGAACAATCATTTCCTTTGGCTGCCAAAACACTTTTCTTTTCCATTGTGTTTTGGTCTTTCCATGCCATTTTTTTTTTTTTTTTATAATTTGTAAAGCTCAGAAATGTATTTTTCTGTTCTGAAGACTGAGATGTCTAGGATTGTTGAACTGTGTCTTCCAGATGTCTTCTTGTTCCATTATCTCATAGAAGAAGTAAATGAAGAAGGAGAGGAGAGCAAAGGAGAGAAAAAGAGAGGAGAGGAGAGGAGAGGAGAGGAGAGGAGAGGAGAGGGGAGGGGAGGGGAGGGGAGGGGAGGGGAGGGGAGGGGAGGGGAGGAGAGGAGAGGAGAGGAGAGGAGAGGAGAGGAGAGGAGAGGAGAGGAGAGGAGAGGGGAGGGGAGGAGAGGAGAGGAGACGAGAGGAGAGGAGAGGAGAGGAGAGGAGAGGAGAGGAGAGGAGAGGAGAGGAGAGGAGAGGAGAGGAGAGGGGAAGAGAGGAGAGGAGAGGAGAGGAGAGGAGAGGAGAGGAGAGGAGAGGAGAGGAGAGGAGAGGAGAGGAGAGGAGAGGGGAAGAGAGGCAAATGATGGCCAATGTCATTCTTTGATAGGAAACCTGTTTCTGTGATAACAAGCCCACTCAATCCATTTCCTCTGCCATGGAGACCTAATACCTCAGTAAGTCCCTCTCCCAACACTTCATATTGGTGTAAGTTTTAATACAGGCTTTAGTGCAGGCTACATAAACCATAACGTCCTGGGACTAGATAGAGACAGTATTCAGATGCTTTATCTGAAAAACAAGGAAATCAGAATAAGAATCACTGAGGTCACTTCAGATCACATAATCTTGGTAATAACATCTGAAAAGGGTTCCATGAGTGTGGGAGCCCGTTCTCGGGTTCCTCGTGGCTTTACCCAGCAGGTCCGCATAGAAGAGGATGATCAGGACCACGGGCCTGAGTGCAGGTGTCTGAGATGGTCTGCACTTGGCTGTGCTGGGGGAAGGAGGTCTTTTGCTCCACCCCTTGGCGTCTCTATAAAAACCCTGGGGCAGAGACAGTCCGGGCCCTGTTGGAAAAGGTTCCAGGCCCTCTCAAGGCTATCCTTTATTTTCTGTTTATCTCTGCAAGATTCTCCGCAATAAATCCTTCTATCTAATATTTCATGCTGCTCACACTCAAGAAAACTCTGGGGAGCTGTGGGGTTGGTGGGTAAATGCCCCACACATGAGATTGCCAATACTGATGGTATGAGCCACAGAGTGTCACTCTGACCTCAGTGTCTTTTGCTGTTCCATGGAGCTCTACCTATTTCCAAGGTTCACCCAGGGTCAGAGGAAGTGAGTCAAGGTAAATAAGTAAATAAATAAATAAATAAATAAATAAATAAATAAATAAATAAATAAATAAATAAATAAGTAAGTAAAGGTCTGCTCCATTTTTGTGTGCTTGAACAGTACAGAAATATTTCTCCACATTTGTCTCTAGTCTCAGCATTCTTAGAGATGTGAGTGCCCTCTCTCCACAGCTCTCCCAGTTGAGAAAGACAAATCAGCCTTCAGAAGGTCATTCCATTCTGTGAGCATCCATCTCCACCTGGCTTCCTCAGGCTGTCCCTCACACAATCTTCTGGATCTCCCCCTCAGAGCCTCCACAGGGGTCCTGAGACCCACAGTTCAGATGGGGTCACAGCATGGCTCCGTCATACCTTAGAGGTGGCCTTGTGGCCCTCCTGGCCTGTCAGGGACAGTGCCTAGCAGCAGCCAGCTCCGCCTTGGCTCTGACCTGTTGCAGAGCATGTGAACAGGAGGGTTGGATGGTCCATGATGTAAGACACAAGCGCCTCTTCCCATTCTAATCATTCTATCTCCAGTTTGGCAGATTAAAGTTCAAATCCAAGTCTAGGGTGGAGAGGAGCTGAGGGGATTCCGGTTTCAGAGTCAGAGGGAGCTGGGATACACTTGCTAGGCTTCTCATAGAGGCACCATGTAAGACACTTTCCTTCTTCCTCTAGTGAGTACCTATTCTGTGCCAGGCTGTATCAGCCAGGGCTGGGGATTCCAGGATGGGCCTAAGGGGGCACAGAGTGACGACACAGATATTCAGATGGCGACAGAATCCCTAATTATGGATCATGTGGTGTGTAGATAGCTATAAAAGGTCTGGGAGAGAGGACAGTAGCTGTGCAATGTTCTAAGGCATTCAAAGTCAGAAAAAAATATAGAATAATGTTCTCCATATAGCACCAAAAGCAACTTATGCACCAGACATAATTTTAAATGCAGTATTTTTTTTTTGTCCTGACCAAGGCCAAATTTTACATCTTGTGTCTGTAAATGAACTCCCTACTTCTGAGCAGGATGCCTGGCCTATGGTACTACACAGCAACTCCGCCTTATGTAGGGTTGGGCCCTGATCTTTATACCTGTGACTGCCAAGTTTTGCAATTATATAATTTATTTGTTTGGTTGTGTCCTCACCAGATTGCAGATTTCATGAGGGCAAAAGAAAGGATTCAATTTGCCTACCCTCATCCCTCATTGCCAGCACAGGGCTCAGCTGAGCTAGAGTCTAGACATTCATTGAATGAATATCAGAAATAGTTCAGAATCTGTGGGAACTCTCAGAGATTCCAGAGCCATTGTAACTTGGGTGAGAACCCTCTCTGAGTTTCTTCTGCCTTGCCTAACTGTACAAGAAGCAAACAAAAAAATCTATGCATTTTGTAAGAAAATAGAAGGAATGGGATAAAATATTTCCACACAGGAAATAAAAAGAAAATAAGCTAAGTCATATAGACATGATGCATTCTTAACTTCTTCTTTCTTCCTGACTTTTTCTCCTACCTCCATGCTTAGTCTAGCCTTGGGCTTATTGTTATCAACTTGCCAAAATACATCAAGTTCAGATAAGCATGTGCAAAGGAAACCCAAGTGATAATCTCAGTAGGAGGATGCCTAAACCTCAGGGGAAGCTCTCTGCAACTGAATTGTTCCATCAAGCCCAGCAGAAATGGCATCAACTCTAGCCAATGGCATTACCAGGAAATCAAAGCAAAATAAGATATCTTTCCAAAGTTACGATGAATAATGCAAAATGACAAAACTAAATGTTAAAAGTCTAGGAAAGGTGCATGGACTTATTGGAGACTTAAAGAAGGAGGAGTTTGCAGAATTTAGCACATCTCTTGGAGTGAGTGTGTTGGGAGATAGCTTGCTAGATGTTTGTGCAGGCAGTGGTAGACAGAGCTTTCTAACTTAAACAAAATGGAGACACATACCTCGAGTTGTTTTTCCTGCCAGCTGAAGCTCAGAGTCCACATAAGGGATCCAGGCAAGATGTCACTAACAATGATAATGACAGCTGGGCTTTGTTTCAGCATTTACTGTAGAGCAGATAGTCTTCTGACTTGGTAGTGGAAGGGTGTCACTGCTCCCATTTTATAGATGGAAGAAATTAAAGTGTGGAGAATTTAAATGTTTTTCCCCCAAGCCCAGCTCTTTTTTTAACCCGTAAAGCTTGGGTTTGAATTTACATTATCTGAACTGCCATTTCATAATCACAAGACCAGAAAGTGGAAGTTTGAGCATGTCATATTCAGGAACTTAAGACTTATTTTGCATGCTGTGCTAAGAAGGATGTAACAGTAGTTACCAGGAGGGCCTGTTGGTGAGAGAGACTGGAAGCAGAGCTTCCACCAGTTGAGAAGGAGAACTGGGCTAGTCCTGCCTGAGTTGGACTTCCCATCAATATGACAAATGTCCAAGAGAAATAACTCCAGGAAGAGGGTTTATTTTGGCTCAGGGTGTCAAAGTTTTCAGTCTCATGTCCCCTACCCCTATAGCTTTGGGCGTGAGGTGAACTGTTGCATCATGGCAATGGAAGATGGTAGAAGGCTAGTCAACTCACAGCATCCAGGAAAGAAAGGAGGGAGGATGGGCCAGTGATGTGTAGGAGTTTCCTCCAAGATTAAAACCTTCAGATCTGGAAGGAATCTCACTAAGATGGAAGGTGTTTACAAGGTTAGGTAAAGCAATAGGATGTTCTAAGGGGAGATAAAACAATTCAGCCTCAGGAAGTCCCTGAAACTGACCAGATTCACTAAGACCTACCCTCCTGGAGTAAATATAACCTGTAGGGACTGCTGAGAGACACTTTTAGATAAGCCAAGCTACAAAGAAGACTCTTAAGCTGAGCTTGCCTAGAGGACTGACCATGCAGTTTAGAAGCAAAGACCAGCCAACTGCCAAGAAGGGGTTCAGAACAGCTGAAATAAAGGCAAAGGACATTCATTAACCTGTTGAGCTGTCAGTAGTTGTTGTTTTTATCTTCAGCACAGTGGCTACATCTTAATCTATTATTATTTCAGCTAGCAATTACAACTCCACAGTTACTGACCTGGTTCTCTGGCAGTGACCCAGCCACTCAGGCCATAGCCTGGCAGGAATTCTGTTCCCACAGGCACTGGCTCTGCCATTGCCACTGAAGATAGCTTTAACTAAATCTCTATTGCTTTATTTATAAATAAGACTTGAGATTAAAAGCCTGGGGTGAAAACCTACTAGCTCAGAGAGGTTGAATAGCACCTAGCTAACATTCTCTCCTTGCTGAAGTCTTGGAAAGAATGCATCCTTCAGCTCCATCAAACAAACAAAAAAAAAATCTATGCCACTCTATCTCTCCAATATGCCCTCTGATGCTCTGTGGTTACTTTCTGTCAACTAGTTGCTAACTTAGCCTCATGATCCAAGGTTAATTTTACTTAATTAATGTAAATGCAAACTCAGGGTTCACAGTATGATTGAGTAGTCCCCAACATTTCCCCCTTTATGTCTAAATAAAAAGAAATGATTTAACTTTTCTTTAAATTTAACACAGTAAAATTATATACAATAAGAACAATTATCAAGTAAGGATTACATTCTAGTCCATTGGTATTTGGCAAATTTATAGAATCTACTCTATTATCTATCCTATCTTGGTGAGTCAAAAGTTTGGTACCTAATTCATTTTCTATCTTAACTTGTATTACCAACCCAAAACTATCTTTTTAGACCTCAAAGTATTTTCTTAGATAATGTTTAGTTAAGCTTTTATATATCTCAACCTTATACACTTTATACTTCTTTTGTGAGTTTCTTTTCTAAAATTTGGTAACAAGGAAACCTGTAACTATAACTATCTTGTCTTCAACTCTATCAGAAAACTGAAAAATAAACAGGAAATACAGAGCAAACAACTTCCAAAACTGTAGAAATGACAGAAGCAGCTGGCTGCCTGAACAGGCACTCAAAGTTCCTCTGCAACACTGGGGCATCCATCTTTGGCCTACAGGCCTAGAATATATGACAGACTTTTCCATGAAGCAGGAATTTTGAAGGACTGTCCTACCTTGTCTTGGCAAAATTCAGCAATCACTTCCTTTTGTGTCTTGTTCATCCAAATTTGGACAGCATACTGTAGATAGTCAAGGCAAGGACAGTTTCTTGCCAAGTGGCTACCTTTGCCACAACAAAAGCAAACTCTATATTCTTCAATGCCCATCATCCTTTTTTGAAGTAAACTGGTGCTGCCAGGAGCAGACATGTCTCACTGTCATGAAAAGCCTCAGGTTATTAAAACATCATAAATTGTAAATTCTGTAGGTCTCTGAAGTGTTTGAAGACTACCCATCTATCTAAAATATATCTCTGTTTAACCCTGAAAACATGCCTAACATAACTATAAGTTTGATTATTATGGATGACTAACTACTAACCTATATTTCTTAATTATACATTGCATTTTTAAATGAGTTGCATAGGTACAATACCTTAAATAAGAGTATAAACATATGTAAAGTATAACAAAATAACCTTAAATTTGTATCAATATACAAAAATACCTTAAACAAGAGTAGAAACATATATAGAGCATGTTCTAACAAAAATAACCTTAAATTTGTATCAATATACAAAAATACCTTAAACAAGAGTAGAAACATATATAGAGCATGTTCTAACAAAAATAACCTTAAATTTGTTTCAATATACAAAAATCCATATCAGTGTAAAATATTTGAGATTAATAGTTGCTTTTTAGTTTAAAGTAGATTCAATAATTTACCCTTTTATTCTATTCTTTCCATATCTCCCCTTTTTTTCAGAAAAAGATCTTTAAACTCAACCTCCCTTGCTTAGTTTCCTCTTATATCATGACCAGTAATAATTTGCAACCAACCCCCTTAAACAATGGCAAACATTCAAAACCCACTGAACAACCAAAAACTACCCATCTTACCACTTGGGAATGTGGGCATCATATTTTTAAAATTATTTCTTGCTGTCTTGGAGTGGTAACATCTTTAGGGGGACCCTGAAAAAAAATGAGATAATGAATGGTCAAGTCCTGGGAAAAGTAGCTGTAACATTGGTTGTCCAGTCTGTGTGTGTAATGGGAAAGTAAAGGGCTTATCTGAAGTCCTGGCTGGAGTAGTCTGTAAGGCTAGACCATTCCAGCTAACCACCTTGAAATTATCCTGAGCAGTTTACAATTCAAAGCTGATCTTTGGGTGGCGTTTGTCAGCTTAATGACATTTCCACAATCCAGATGGAATTGTCATTGTGGAGCCTCATCATTCTTTTGGAGACTTCAAAAGTCACTGTTAGGAATGGTCATGGTTCATTGCAGACAACTTAAAACATTTTAAATGTCATGCGCAGCAGATCTCAGAGAGGTTAAAGAACCACAATCTATTAAGTATATCTGGGGTACACAAACTTAATTCCTAGTTACCTGCTTCAGACTCAAGCTCAAAATCACATACAGGAAGTTACATGAAGTGTATTTCTAGAATTAGTTAGTACTCTAAATGACCATTAATATCAGGACAGATAGTTTAAATATATATATATCTTACAAATCTAGAGATAATATTCATATCTTACAAAAAGTTTTAAAGAGTCAAAAAAAAACAAAAGATTATAAAGATTGGTGATAATTGAAAAGTCCCTCAATTTTAGTCTTCTTCTGTCCCATATCAGTTGGCTCTTTTGACATGAAACAGAGATTTAGGATTTTCCTTTAACAAGCATGTTTGGGTTTAGAGGGTTGAGAGGCACAATCCAATTCCAAAGTCACCACAAAAAGACTATTTGCCTTTTATGTTTGTAGAGAGCAGCAGAAACAAATATTTGGGAAAATTTATTAAATTTTATCCTATTGGAAATGTGATATAACATTAGGCCAATTTTACTCTTTTTCTTGGGACATTTTTCTCTGGATGATTGGTCCCTCTTCAGATGCCTCATTTGTCCAATTGTCTTCAGATTCTTTAGTTGGATTCTTTAATTCTCCTGGAAAGCCAAAAACAAAACCCTTCCCCAGCCCTAACTTTAGGAAGTTCCTTTTTGTTAGGTTCTATCTTTGTTAAGACAAAATGCTTTTTGACAACAGAAAGTATTATCTTTTAAATAATAAGAAATTATTTTTTCATACCTGACCAAATTAAAGGCTGTTAGTCTTATAAGTTAGTTTGAACTGAATGACCAAGTTGTCTGATGAACTATTGCCTCTTCTAATCAAGAAGTCTCTCCTGTTTGAATCTAATCTTTATCTTGATGGTATCCATACCTTTTCTTCTCCTGTGGAAACAAAAGCAAAACCTCTTCTCCAATGTAATGCATATTCTGGTTTCCATGCTGAGGTCAATATATCTTTAAAATATATAGGCTGGTTTAATTCAGCAATTTTTTCTATTATCCAATGTCTCTCCATAGCCATTGTTCCTTTTTCATTAGAGTTTAAAATTTTAAAATTAATAAAGGACTGTGTAATCTATCTCTGGAGGTCTTCATTACCCCCTTCTGTTTGTTAAGCATATATTTTAAAGTATGATTAGATATTTCTATAACTGCTTGTTCTGTAGGATTGTGTAAAATGCTTTATGTTGTTTCATTTTATTAGAGACGTATATTGGAGCATTGTCAGTCTTAATTTGTACAGATATCCCCATAATAACCATGACTTCTAGTAAATGTGTAATTACAGAATCAGCCTTTTCAGAACTTAAAGCAAATGGATGCCCATTGAAATCTTGAATACGTATCTATGGTATGATACATATATTTTGAATTTATAAACTCTGCAAAGTGAAACACATCCATTTGGCAAACTTCATTTCTTTGAGTACCTATTGGGTTACTTCCTGTAGGTAGTAGAATTTGATTATACAAAGAACAAGTAGGACATTTCCTTATCATTTCTTTAGCTTGTTGCCAAGTGATGGAAAAATATTTATTTAAACCTTTGCCGCTAACGTGGTGTTTGTTATGAAATTCTGAGGCTTCTATCATATTTTCTACCAACTGCTCGATTTTATCATTACCATGTGCTAGAGAGCCTTGTAGACCTGTATGGAATCTGATATGTGTATATACAAAGAATGATTCCTATTTCTGATTACTTGTTATAGTTGAATAAATAACTGAGTTAATGCTGAATCATCTAGAATAAGTTCAGCAGTTTCAATATGTAAAAGCAACTCTTTCTGCATATTGAGAGTCAGTAACTATATTAAGAGGTTCAGGAAAATCTAATAATACCATGAGAATAGCATATAATTCTGATTTTTTAACTGAATCATAAGAGCTTTGAGCCACTTTGCTTTATTTTCCTGGCTTTTCTGATTTATTTGCATTAGTATATAACATGGGGACCCAGAAATTGGTGTTCCCTTTATTACATGAAGGAGAATACAATTAGTTCTTTTTAAAAACTGAAGTCTTCTGCTTTTGGGATATCCATTGCTAATCTCTCCCCCCAAAAAAATACTGCATCCTCTTTGCCATTGTTCATTTTCTGCATTTTCATAATGAGGCAATTTCAGCATTGGTAAGAGGTACCACAATTTCTGCAGGGTCTATTCCTGCTAATTGAAAAAGTCTCAATTTACCTTTCAGAATCAATTCAGAAACTTTTTTACATAGGTCTTTAATATTTTATTCTGTTTGTGTGATAAAAATATCCATTCTAAGATATTATCTTCTTTCTGCATAAGAATTCCTGTAGGAGAATAAGTAGAAGGCAAAATTACCAGAATACAATCAAACTCTGGATCCAAGCAATCCATACATGCATACTGTAATTTCTTTTCTACCAAAGCTAATTCTCTCTCAGCCACAGCTGATAGTTTTCTTGGATTATTTAAGTCCTTATCACTTCAGAAGATTTGAAATAAATTTAGTTCTTGAGTTGTTAATCCAATTGTGGTCCATAGCCAGTTAATATCTCGCAGCAAATTTTGAAAATTGTTAAGCATCCATAATTGATCTCTTTTGACTTATACTTTTTGTAGTTGAATTTTCTGTAAACCTATCTTATATCCTAAATAATTAATAGAGTCTCCTCTTTGTGTTTTTTCAGGAGCAATTTGTAATCCCCCAAAAGGCAAAATTCTCTTTACTTCATCAAACATTTTTTTTTCTAAAGTGTCTATGTCTGAAACAGCCAATAAGATATCATCCATATAATGGTAAATTACAGATTGAGGAAATTATTTACAAATTAGTTCTAATGGCTGTTGTACAAAATATTGACGTAAGGTAGGGGCTGTTTAATATTCTTCATGGAAGAATTTTCCTGCAAAGAGCCCCCTGGCTGAATCACCTTATTTATGGCTCTTAAATCCATTAACATTCTCCATTTTCCAGATTTCTTTTTAATAACAAATATAGGAGAATTCCAAGAACTGTTCAATTCTTCAATATGTTGAGCATTTAGCTGATCTTTTACCAACTGTATTAATGCCTATGATTTTTCTCATGTCAAAGGCCATTGTTCAACCTACAAAGGTTTGTCTATTAACCATTTTAAAGGTATATCTGTTGGTACCTTTGAAAGATCAGTAGCTATTATGTCCTGCTTATATACAACTTGAACAGTCAGTGACTATCCTTGATAATACCTTTTAATATTTTTCTCAGAATCATATGTTAACTTATGGTTTCTTTCTGAGATTGGGGGAATGTTAGTCTGTTTCTTTCATTGTTGCAACAAAACACATCCCCATAAATTCATTGCTATGTTAGCCACATATGGTTTTAATTTTCCTATCTATCCTCCTGGCCCTATACACTCAACCCAAATCTTGCTCTTAGTTTTAACTGAGATAAAGTTCCAGTTTCTAGAAGCTGAACATTTACCTCCTGAAGAAGTCAATCTGGATGGCTAGATTTGGGGAAAATTATTGTTACATCTGCACCTATGTTTAGTAAACCCTCAATTTCAATGCCATTTATTTGTATTTTTAACTTTAGTCTTTGATCATTTATAGAAGTTTGCCAAAATATTTGCTTTATGGTCTCTCTTGAAAATTTTGTTTTACCTACTGAAGCTGTTCTGTCATCCAGAGCAACATGGTTTTTAACAACAGGCATTAAGTCTTTTAATTATTCTATGAAGGGTTTTCCCCAATGATAACAGGGAATGATTGAACCAAATTTGACACTGGGACCTACAAGAGTTCCCCTAAGGCATTTCCCAATGGCAAAAGATTACCTTGCCTGTCCCATATTTATTTGCATTCATTAATCCATTGCTGGCCTTTGCCATATACTTCTGCATATTCCAGAAGGCCAAGGCTTTCTGTTTGGATTATCTCTAGAAAAAAAAAAAAAAAAAAAAACATTGTTTCTAGGAATGCCTTGCCTATAGTCCCTCTTCAAATGACCTTGTTTACCACATTAAAATATCTGACCCTTTGATTTTTCTTAAAATTTTTAGAAATTACTTCTCCTATTCAAGTATCATCATAAGTGTGAGATCCAATATCAGCTGTATTTTGGGTCCATTCATCTATGGGTTCTGATCTTGCCTTTAAAGACCTAATCACCCTTTTGCATTCTGAGTGAGCATTTTCAAAACCCAAAGATTCAATTTATTTTTGTCTAATTTCTGGATCTAATATCATTCTATTTACAACTGAAATCAATCTTTGTTTAAAAAAATAATCAGTCCTTTTTACTCATTCTTCAACCCTGTCCCAGGCACTCAAAGCTGCTATATGGCATAGAACCAAGATGTGATCATCCAATATAGACTGTCTTTGCAAATCAGCATACTGTCCCTCACCAAGAACCTGGTCTTGGGAAATTTCATTATCGCTAGCCCTGCTTCATTGTTCTATGACCCTAGCTTCCTCTCTCCACCATGTTTTCCATTGTAATTGAGGACCACCTTCCAATATTGCTGTAACTTTATATTCCCAGTCTTGTGAAATAATTCTTTTCCTAGTTGCCCATGAATTTAACATGTGCTTCACAAAGGGTGAACACATATCATATGAAACGTCTGCATCCTTAAATCTCTTCAAATTTAACATTTCTACAGGATTCCAATTAACTTCTGCATAACCTTGGGGGTGCCTATTAATTGGTGGTCATTCTTCTATGGTAACTGAATAAATTAAGGTTGATTTTCTAATAACATTAAGCCATTCCCCTTCAGTTTCGTAAGGCAATGGTACAGTAGGTTCTGCTCTAAATTCCTCTGTCTATGTCTGAGTATTTTTTCTTATTTTTCATTAGTAGGTCTTCCTAAAGCTTGTATTGTATCAGTAACAAATCTTTCTAAAGCTTTTATCTTATTAGTCAAATTATATTTGGCAGTTATTACACCACTTTTTTAAGGATAATGTATTAATTACCAAACTGATAGTAATTGTAAATGACATTATGTCAATCCCAGCTAAGTCATTTATCCCCTAATTTAAATTTTCCATTTTCAAACCATTCATAGTACTACTATATAGGGTCCTGCATCAAGATATTCCCTTTCCTAAGGGACTTCCCAGGTATCTCACCAAATCTGCTGACTTCTCATTTTGTTGGTGGTGTTGGCAATGAACTCAGACCCTTCCTACAATTTCCAAGCATGATCCTGCTTTCCAGAGTCCTGGGCAAGTAGCAGCCAACTGCCATGAGTGCTCACACAGAGAGGCCCAGGCAGCAACCATGGCAGAGCTGCACTGGAATGACTTCTCTGTCCATATGGTCATACCACACATTGGAGCACCAAATGTTTTAACTTCAGCACAGTGGCTGTGCTTTAATCTACTGCTATTTCAGCCAGCGATTGCAACTCCACATTTACCGGCCTGGTTCTCTGGCAGCAACCTGGCTGCTCAGGCCACAGCCTGACAGGAATTCTGTTCTCACAGGCACTGGCTCTGCCACTGCTGCTAAAGGTAGCTTTAACTAAACCTCTATCACTCTATTTATAAGTAACACTCAAGATTCAAAGGCTGGAGTGAAAACCTGCTAGCTCAGAGAGGTTTAATAGTGCCTAGTTAATCTTCTCTCCTTGTCGGCTTCTCCAAAAGAGTGTATCCTTCCACTTCACCCCCCACAAAAAAAGAGGGGAAGCGGCACCACTCCAAATCCCACCCCCAATACTTACCACATGTCTCTCTATTTCTTCCAGATGCCCTCTGACTGTCTATGATTACTTTCTGTCAACTAGTTGCTAACTCAGCCTCCTGACCCAAGGTTAATTTTATTGAATTAATGCAAATGTAAACTTGGGGTTTCACAGTGTGATCAAATATCACCCAGCAGGTAGGTTGTGTAGTATATGCCAGACTTCCAGATTTCATAAAGCCGCTGATGTTGGAGTGGGCTTTGGTAATACAGCTGTTTTTTGAGCTATTTCTGCTCCTGTAACTCCTCACTCATATTCTTCTAAGTAACCCCAATAAAACTCATTGGTTCACCAAGTTGGACTTTGGTGGCATCCATACTTTGGTCAGCCATTGGCTCCCTATCTGGGGTGAGTAGATCTTTGTTCATATCACCCCAAGAATGGTTTCACAGAACAGCTAGATATAAGATATAGTGTTCAATGACACATCCCCAGAGAACTATCTCCTTAAACCAGCCCTACTTTCTGAAGTTTCCACTATGTCTCAAAACAATGCCACCATATGAGGACAAAGTCTTCAGCACATGGCCTTGTGGAGATTACTTCAAATTCAATCTATAACCCTGCCCAATGCTTATATCCTCTATAAAATCCCACCTAACCTTTGAAAGTTAGCAGATCTTAGAGATGAAATAGACTTAAATGACCAAGTCAAACATTTTTGTATTAGTCCACTTAATGTTACTATAATGAAATACCTGAGACTGGGTACTTTAGGAAGAAAAAAATTTTATCTCACAATTCTGAAGAATCCCAGACATAGTTTAGTTACAACAAAGGTCTCATGGTAGATGGCATCACAATGTTGTTATTGTTTTATAGCCTCCTTCTCTGAAGCAGAGTCCCAGGAGAGCTATCTCAATTGCTTCTAGATAACATCCCCAAATAACTTCCCACTGGTCTCCACCACTTAAAGGTCACATCATCTCTTGTCATCACCATATGTAAGGTCCCCCTTCTAACACATGCTCCTTTAGAGGACAAGCTCAAGCCACATCCAAACAACAGTAAGCATTCTCATTCAAGTTTCCATACCTACTCATTAAATTAATGTGAATATTTGTTTGTGGATCAATATCTCCCACCCTTTCTCTTTAAAAACCTAATGTCTGCTTTTCAGAGATCCCCAAACACCTTGATGTTAAAGCTCTTATAGCCAATATGATTATGATGAGTTAGGGACATGTTTCTCAAATTTTGTTTCAGACAATATTATGAGATGCAATCTCATTTCCCTACTCCCTGTGAAAAAGATTCTGTAGTGGTCAAATCAGATTGGAAACTCCTTATACTTATACAGGTGCCCCTTGGGAGAATTACTATGCATAAGTAAAATATTTCATAACTCCTTTTATCTAAAAAGAAAAAAAAACGTATTAAACTTTGTTTAGCCGTTTCTTCAAGTGGCATCTGTGAGCTACCCTGTGCACAGACATCTATGGAAAACGTAGGGAAACGCTGCCTCAGAAGATGCCTCTCAGTCTCCTTCTTTGTTGTCTTATAATTCCTGGAAGGAAGAATAATAGCTTCTATTCATTCAACTCCAGCGTTTTCCCAGGTGCTTTTACGAATATCATCTCATCTTATAATATTCAAAGTTCCAGACCAACAATATTTTTCAAATTCCTTCTTTTCCTTTCTTTGAAGTAGAATCCCAAAAGATACCAATTAGGTAGCTCTATCTCAGAAAGTTAATACCTACGTCTATCTTTCTTTCTTTCTTTCTTTTTCAGATCAAAAGGGTGAAATTTTCTACTGCTTAAAGAGAGAGAAAATCCTTTCTCCTAGTAGATTTTTATCAATTTGGGGAACTTCTTAAAATGCATTTTGTAAATGTCAAAGATTAGAGCTTCTCAACCTTCTTAAGAGACTTACCTCCCAGACATTTACTCCAATACAAGCTATTTTCTGTTAAGTATTACTTTACAGGGAACACAATCATCAGTTAAATGTTTTGAAAGAAGATGAGGGGTTTCTCCTATGGAGCATTTTAATGAATCAAAGACTTCCTCTCCTAAAAATAAATGCATTCAAAAATGGTAAAATTGGGATGCCACACTTGATTCCAAAGGATTCTATATTGTTAGGTTTCTGGCTTTAAGGGGAATATCCAGGGAAGGGAGAGATGCTACTTTCATCCCTCAAAGGAATGCAACTAGGCAGCTGCCACCTCCGTGATTCTAAATTTTGTTCTACTTAGTCCTCCCCACTCATTTCCTGAATTCCCAGAATGTATGGACGTCAGAATGCAAACTGGTATGAATCTTGGCTCTTCGCTAAGTCATTGGTTAGTGAGTCTTCAGCTACTTTTATTTCAGATTTTTCAATCATTATTTGTAAAATAGTCATTTGACAAGACTTGAATGCAATGAGGCTAAAGCTGGAACCGATGCAACGCACCTTTCCTGCTGCCCAACACACAGCAGGTAGCCAGGAGGCAAAAGCACGCAGACCTTCACATCCTCCGTGGAAAGCTGCAGTCAACAGAGACAACCATCAGCCATTTTCATGTCTTGTGATGTCTACTCACCCTGGGGAGATGGAAGAAGACTTGTCTTCCATCTCTGTGGACCCCTACTCCCACCCTGAGGGATTTTTAACTCAGCACATAAGAATCCCAGTCATTTCCACAATGACAGTTGTTTGGGGCACCAGGAGAGGCTGCTTGCCCTCAGCAAGGGAGACCTAGGGAGTCCTTGTTATTTCTCCACAGCTGTGACCACAAACCCTGCAAGAGCGTGTGGACCAAGAGAGTATCAGTAGGCCCAGAAGGGAGTAGGGGGCCAGGAAGCAAGCATATGCTTAGCCAAAGTATTGTTTGAAAGCAGGTATCAAAACTCTCCTAACCTCCACACCCGGAAAGGTCTCCATCTGGAAGTGGAAACCTACCACCAATTAGCTGCTGTGGGACACAATCATTGGCTTCCAAAAAGCCAAATGGTACTAGCTCAGCTTCCTTTCTCCTGTTAGCTACCCAGGGCTCATCTCCTCAAGAGGATGGAGATATTTGGGTCTCAAATAGTGACTGTACATGCACTACTTTGGCAATGGTGGAGCGGGAATTATGATGAAGGTGCCCTTAACCCCTTTCAGCAACTGACACAGAGGGACACCCATAGCTCACCACTCCCTCTCCCAGAAGCCAACAGCAATGTGGGCAACACTCGCAGTGCAGGGAATATTGTGTCTACTGAGGACCTTTTACCCCTCCAGCCCTTACCCTGCACCTCTTCTCCTATATCCGTGTTCCCTGGGAGTCCTCCCTAGATGGCCTGAGGTGTCACCTGCAGCTCGAGTGTCAGTGAGCTCCTCTGGCCTGACAGGCTCTGCACAGTCACTGTGTAGGCATCCCAGACCTGGGCAGAAAGCTAAACAGCCTGGCCTTGCAGACAAAGACAATGCAATGTCTGCAGAGCCTGAGCATTCCAGTCTCCCATGTTCAGGGGAAGGCAGGGAAGGAAGGTCATTAATGCAGACAGTTTGTGTTTTCCCCAAGCCAGCATTCCTCACAAACAGCTGTGTTTATACAAAGCTAGGAAAGAAGGAGAGGGAGAGAAGAGAAAGGACAGTGTCCCAGGGATGACATCATTCTGTGTTGTCTGCTTTGGCTGGCTCCCACCACTCGAGGGGGGGGGGGGCGTGCAGCGGGCTGGTGAGCGGGCTTGGTATAAGGTAAGCGCATGCAGCTTGGCAGTGCATGCACACAATTAGATAGGCAATTACCCTACTCTCCCCTCTATCCACTCCACCTCCAGCACCCTACTATATTTTTCAGAACACCCTTTTTCCTTGTAACAGCACCCTCTGAAGAAGGTTAGATTCAGGACTCAGGTTCACTCTTTCTAATCTCTTCAGTAACCCTCCCCCCTTACAAAAGAAAAGCATGATAGGAGGCAAAGTCATTAAAGTGAATTAAAATGCATCCAAGGAGAGATTATCCCCAAGCCGTTCCCATATCAAACAAAGACCTCTTTCACATAGACTCCAGCCCTAGAAGCCCTGTAAGCAGAGATTAGGGAACAAATTCTCAGAACCTAGAGGCAGGAGACAGGCCTGCACTTAACCTCCCTGGCTAGATCCCAAGAACTCAACTTCTGCCTGAGCCAGAAGATTCTGGCTGCAGGGAAAAGGGAGCTTCAGGGCGATGAATGGATCCCTGCCTACAACACTTGAGCCAGGTGTGTCCCTAACACAATCCAGATATAATGAAATGTGACCCTTTCCTAGCTTCCTGCAAGCCTTTTATTGAGCACCTGCATTGCATCAGGCTGAGCTGTGACAAAGACTTGGCCAGGACAGACATCTTGCTGTGGAGGATCTCCTTGAAGAAGACAGGTCGACCGTGAGTATGACTGTGACACAGACCATGTGACTACGACACAGACCCAAAGATGCAGGAAGGCCAGCAAAGATAGTACAGACGATCCTTCCTCTGGAAGACTCAAGAGAACATCAGAGGGAATAATGACCCATGAGCACAGTCTGGAAAGAGTAGACGTTCAACCAGGTGAAGTTAGGCTAGGGGTGGAGAAGAAAAAAAAAAAGGGAAGACATTTCAAGCAGAGGGTATAGAGTGACCAAAGGCACCAGAGCGTGAAAGAGCATGCTGCTGCCTTGAGTGGCCCCCAGGGACCCTTCCCATGAGAAATGGAGCATCCCAGGCAGTGATATTGCAAAAGATACAATCAGAAGATCATGGCCAGATTGTAACAAGGCTGTGTGCTGGTGGGAGGAACTAGGAGAAAGCACTCTCCTGGCTTCGATGCCATTGGTGAGTTTCAAGCAGGGTGCATTGCATAGTCAGATGTGCACTATAGGCAGGTTGTTCTAGGAAGCACCCAAGGCAAGAAGAGACCAGTCCGAAAACAATTTTAAAAAATCAAAAAGCAGTTTATAAGGGTTGGGTGTGAGGTAGTGATAATACAGGAGATATTTCTGCATATTAAAGAAAACAAATGGAATCAACTAGCCTTACTTGGATATGAGTCAGGAGGAAAGTGGGAACTCTTATGTGGCTGTAAGGCTTAGGAGCTGGAGGGATGGCCCTCCCCAGCCCCCTAAGCAGTGATTTCAAGGAAAGGAAGCTATGGAGGAGATGTCTGTCACCTCTCCAGTACTTTCTCCAGCCTTTCAGCTCTACTTCTCACACCTGCCATGGCTTCACCTGCCAGTTCTGTACAGGTCCCACCAGTTTGGAGCGGATGCCTCCTGGATTAACTTTCTTCCTGAATGCTACCCCCTACCCCCATTCCTGCATGGGGCCTCTCTAGCTATGATGGCTTGTGTGCCTGGGGGATTTAGTAAGCTCTCAGGTACACAACCCAGGAGAACAGAGTATGAACACCCACCTGGTGAAAGACTTCCTGACTCTAGATCACAAAACTGGGTCATCCAGTTGCCCATGGCCATCTTGAAATGGTCCTTGTTGGGGACCCACTCCTTCCTAGTTTCATGCTCCTTTTTCTAAGTTCCTCCTTGGGATCATTTTCCCAAAGAAGCCATTCATAGACATGATGGTTGATTTCATGTGTCAACTTGGCTGCCCTGATACTTAGATGTGTGTTCAAAGTACTGTTCTGGGTGTGTTCTGTGAAGATGTTTTTAGAAAACATCTAAATGGACACGGAGTAAAGCAGACTGGTTTTATCGTATAGGTGGGTCTCGTCTAGTCAATGGAAAAGCCAACTATGTGAAAAGATTTGCCTCCCATCCACTAACAGAGGGAATTTTGAAGCAGGTGACCCTCAGACTTGGGACTTCTATAACAGCTCTCCAGCCATTGCCAACCTTTTTTTGTTTCAAAGATTATAACTATATCTATCCCTTCCCTTTTCTCCCTTCAAACTCTTCCATATACCCCTCTCTGCTCACCTTCAAATTCATGGCTTTTTTTTCATTAGTTGTTATTGCATGCATATCTGTATATGATATACATACGGATTCCTAAATAGAACCCACTAAGTCTCTATGTTACTTTTGTGGGCGTTTTCAGGGCTGATCATTTGGCACTGAACAACCATTTGGGGTGCTCTTCCCTGGGAGAACCACCTCTCCGGCTCCCAGCTTTTCTCAGTTGCTTATAGTTCTTTGTGTATGGTTGAGACCTCCCCTGTCCACAGTAACATGTCCATTGGTGTTGTCCTTGTCCAGCTCATGTTTGGGCAGTCGTATTGGTGAGACATTATAAGTGTAGTAGCTTCTGATATTACTAGGAGACATAATCTCATAGCAAACTCCCTAATCCTCTGGCTCTTCAAATCCCTCTTCTCTAGTGTTTCCTAAACCTTAGGCACAGGAGTGTTTTGTAGATGTATCCATTGAAGCTGGGATTTTCTTTGGACCGCCAACCAGCTCCCAAATAAAGACATGGAGACTTACTATTAATTATGAATGCTCAGCCTTAACTTAGGCTTGTCCCACCAGCTCTTTTAACTTAATTTAACCTGTTTTTAATTCATCTACATTTTGCTTTGGGGCTTTTTACCTTTCTTTCATTCTGTATGTCCTGTGTTCCTGCTTCTTCTATGTCTGGCTGTCTGGCCCCGGGTGTCTCCCCGTTGTCTCTTTTTCTTTCCTCCCAGAGCCTAAATTCCTCCTCCTACTTACTCTCCCTGCTCAGAAGTTCCACCTATACTTCCTTTCTTGCTACTGGCCATTCAGCTTTTTTATTAGACCAATCAGGCAAGGTAAAACAGCAACACATCTTTACATAATTAAACAAATGCAACACATCTTTACATAGTTAAACAATTACAACACATCTTTGCATAGTTAAACAAATATTCTACAATACAACTTCACATTTTGACTGCTCAGCAACCTTTATATACCTACACATACACACACCTTCTCTGAAGAACTCTCACTAGTTCAATATACAGTTTTTTGTGTTGGACTCTGATTTCTGGACAGCTCTGCTGAGGATAGGATGAAAGATGTTGAGCTTGAAAAGAAATATAACACACTGTGATGATTATACATGTCAACTACAATCATGTGGAAAACAGGTGTCTGGGTATGCCTGCAGAGGATCTTCTTAAGTGCATTAACTAATGCAGAAGATCCAGTTTTGGGAGGGATGTTTGGTTGGTTGGTTGGTTGGTTGGTTGGTTGGTTGGTTGGTTGGTTGGTTGGTTTTGAGGCTGGGTTTTATTGGGTAGCTCTGGCTAGCCTGAAACTCACTTTGTAGACCAGACTGACCTTGAATTCACAGAGATCCACCTGCTCCTGCCTCCTGAATTCTGGAATTAAAGGTGTGCATGATCTTATTTTCTTTGTCTTCACTTTCATAAGCATAGGAAGATTTTAGATCTGGTTGCAAAGGTCAAAATTCAGAGGATGGGCAGAAAGTTATGCCAGTGAATATTTAACTAAAATTTCTGCAATCTACCATTTTGAAAAAATGCAAAGTAAAAGCTATGTGTCTTTGATATTTTACTTAGCTACTTCAACAGCTATCAGGAAAAACCCTTTTCCCAGTTCATCCTGGAGGAATCTTAACTTACTTTCATCTTCTAATTATTTGTGCTTGTTTTAACATCTGTGCACATTCTGCAGCCTCCGACAGTTTTATGTGGCTTATACAGTACAAAACACAGAGGACTCACATTCCTAGGCCCACAGTCTCACTGGTAATGTCCAGAAGGGTGGAAGTTATTCTTTATAGGACCATGTCTCATCCACATGGCCAGACCTGCAATGTCCAGGATCAGGCCAAACATTCCACTGGCCTCTGGCCTGCCTGCTCAACAGGGCTCAACTCATTTCACATGGCTTTTTCTTGTTTCCCTCATCACATTTACTAGTGAGTATACATATGTCTGCCTTTGCTATTTGGTCATTTTCTGTCTCTGCAAGTCTGAAAGATCCCCCTAGAAAGATGTCCATGGCATCACTGGACCACTGCCTCCCAGGCCAATATGAAGCATGCAGTAACTGCTCATTAAATGCAATTGAATGTCAACTCGGGAAGCAGCTGGACCAAAAATGTGCAGCGTATTAAACCTTATGACAGAGTTAGCAACCCTCCCATTTCAGCTGTTCTCTCCCTTGAAGACTGAGAAAAATGAAAAGAGGCTGAAAAACATCTGAGTTATGAGGGCCATGAAGCCCTGGAACAAGCTGAAATAAGAGAAAAAGCATAAAGTCCTGCCCTAAGAGCCAGGAAGCTGAGTTCAAAGGGGCAGCCAGTTGGGAGTCTGGGCGGTGGTTGTCTTTGAATCAAAGGATGACCATGCAGAAACATTCTATTGTCTCTGAGCCTCAAATCTCCCAGGAAATAAGGAAGTCACACCTGTTTGTTTTTGTTTATTTGTTTTGGGTGTGTCAGCAGAATCTCTTAATTTCTAGAGCAGATTAAAGTAGCATTTTATATAAAATATGAAAGTGGAAAGAGGACTGTTGAGAAGAGGAATACAATCAATGGGAAGGGAACAGGGACAAGACAGGGTGATAGGTGGATGATTGACCCAGTCTGTGACAGACAACTATGAAAATGTCACAATGAAACTCATTGTCTCCATCATGAATACATGCCACTAAAAAGTAGCACTTTGTTAACTCTAAATGTTTCCAAAATTCAAATATATGTTGACTTAATATTTACCTAAATGATAAGACTATAAAATACCACATTCAGATCTATAGATAAAAATTGACATCTTATGCTAAACTTAGATACAGTCTCCAAATTCATATCTATGCAGGTAAATGGTGACTGGGATACTCCTTGGATCAACAGGGCTGCTTTCTTAGTAGGTGCCTAAGGAAGATAATATGGAAGGCAGAGAATGTTTAGCTGTTTAAAACATTCATTTCTCCCTCTGCTTCTTCTTCCTGATGAGGGAGACTTCATCTCCCTGGGTCCCTCCCAGTTGGATGTGCCCTCGTGACTGATTCCTAACCAGCAACATGGTAAATGGATGGATGGATGCTGTCCCCAAAGGACCTCTGACATACAGAACTTTCATGGTCCTTGTCCTTTTGCTGATAACAGTACAGAGGAATGCAGAGAATGTGGGAGTCCAGATGAAGATGTTGGAACCACAGGATGGAAGAAGCCTGGGACTCCACATCTCAGCATCTAGCAATGCAGACTGTAGTCTTTATTATGTTACTGTGTGTGACTTTTATAGTAAACACCACCATAGTAACCTGGTAACACACCATAATTTTTTGGAGTTTTCAAACATATTACATTTGGGTATCTAATAGATGGTGGTGAAACCAATAATTTGCATATTTTTGGAGTGAAAAGTGAATGAAATAAATGTCTCCTGGAAACTTGATGAAGACTAAGGTTTTCATGAAACTTATTTACATGACTATATGCTTTCAAATAGCCTCGAAGGCCAACACTTTCCTATTAGTATTTTTCTAATTTTCCCAAGGAAAGTTGTATAGGTCTTTATTAAAAGGTAACAAACTCTTTCTACCTTGAAAATGGAATGCATGAAAGAAACATCCAGTGGCACACCTGTGATTTCCAGCATCAGGCTGAATATTTAGGGAATAGGGGCTTCTTTAGAGAGCTTCAGTTCTAAGATTATATCTCTCTGTGGTGTAATAATAGTTCTATTAAAAAATAAACCCAAGTTGTATGTCAAGAAAATATTAGAGTTGTCTGGAAGACTCTTCAAAACAAACTTGAAGTGAAAGCAGTGTTTGTGTTATTTTATTTATAATCAAATGATCAAGGAATACACATGAACAGATCTCAAAATTATTAATGAGAACAAAATCGTGGAGATTGTTTTCTTTTTCTATGGCTTTCTTTAAGAAACGGCCATGATTAGCCGGGCGGTGGTGGCGCATGCCTTTAATCCCAGCACTCGGGAGGCAGAGGCAGGCGGATCTCTGTCAGTTCGAGGCCAGCCTGGGCTACCAAGTGAGTTCCAGGAAAGGCGCAAAGCTACACAGAGAAACCCTGTCTCGAAAAACCCAAAAAAAAAAAAAAAAAAAAAAGAAACAGCCATGATCAAGAGCTAGGGATGGCCACCATGATACCTGCAGGGGGCAATTATAGCATCATGTCAGATTTTACTTGGAAGCATAGATTAGAAACTCAACAAAGACAAAAGAAAACCTAACCCTATCTGAACTGAATGCAGTAATGGTTTTCTCTAGGAGAGAAGAAATGAATACCCATCCTAAGATGGAGAAAGAAAAAATGAAAACAGCCTTAACATATATCCAAGTTCATCAGATCCCAAATTTATGCACTTTTCACAGCATTCACCTCTGAGGACAGTGCTATGCCACCAGCCTTCAGAGAGTTTAAGGTCCCCATGGAGCATCCCATGATTACTACATGCTAAATTTGTGAGCCTTGAACAGAGATGTTGCCCCACAGGGTAAGAAAATGAATCAAATAGACTGGATTCGGGCATTTCTGAGTTTAAGCCTAATTGATGCCTTTTGTGCTTCATGTAACCGAGTTTTGACAAGTTATAAGACTGCCTTGACCCATCATTGGCTTATGGTATAAAATCAGTCATTTGAAATGAACTTGAGGTCCCTATCCAGTACCACCCTAAAACTTGACATACAGACACAGGCTGCTGATTCCCACTTAGTCTCCCATTCCACAGTCCTAAAGCATTGGATTAAGTTCTCCATATCTAGGAAGGAAGGGACACTCTGTCCCTGCAGACTGGAGACTCAGAAACAACTCCACATCCTACCCAAGACATGTGGGCAAGAGTTGATTTTTGTTTTTCATCTTTCTTTTGTTTTTCTTTTTCAAAACATTCATAAAGCTTAGAGGAAACAATCTTTGGAGACCCTGTGAAGATGTAATTCTAGATGGTCTCCCAGCTGGTCCATGTGTAAGCTGGATACCACAAAGAGAAAGCTAGCTTCCACACAGAGGGCGCATGGGTCTCTGGGAATAGAGGATCCAAGGTTGAACCAAAATAAACTCACCATAGCCTAAATATTAGGACAGGCAAAACCCACTCCCAGAACATCAGGCCCCCAGTCTCATAGCCAGACTGGAGATGGCTCCCAGATGGGGAAAGAGTATCACATGGACTAGAGCCATCCCTCATGACACGGGTGTGGCTTCTGTCAAAATGTCAGAAGCCAATGTGAGGTTGCTGGCAGTGGGCCTTCTTGCTGGCCAATCAGTCCCAAATTAGGACAAAAGGTAACTTACTGCATTCTCCACAGGGATTATCTAGTTTTGTCTCTCAAGACAATCATCACTCTGTGCTCAGTTAATTCTCTCTCCAGATTCATCCTTTTGGTCTTAGCCATGTGCTCAGGAGAGGTGTAGATGCTACCCTGCCATCACGTCATTTTCTAAAAGCTCCACTCAGCTCAGTCTGCCAGAGCAGAAGCTGGGCCTTGGTATGGTCTTCAGCACACAGGCAATGATGGGGTCCTCTGCAACTCCAGCATCCAGTTCTAATTAGCTGGTCCATGGAGGCCGTGGCATTCCCAGCAGCTGCCTGGAAAGGTAAACTCTGAATGATGAGATCAAAAGATGGGAAAGAACCAGATGAAAAATTCTTCCTTAGCTTTCCAACAAATCGTCCCTAGATACTCCATGCCTACTCCTTACGTCCTCTCCAAAGATTGTCCATGGAACCAAACAACTCGCTGTGTCTTATAAACTGTGACAAATTCAATAACATGCTTCTTGCATTTTCACCAGCTTTTTTCTGCCTTATGTTGATACACTCAAGAACTGTACTTTCAGATGTTCGTGTGTTTGTTTGAGTTCGAAAGCAGTTAGCCTGGAAGCTGTCATTTCAGCTCTCTGCATCTGGAGGAACTCATTCAGGCCGACTCCGCCCGCCCCCCCCCCCCCCCCCCCCCCCGCGCCCACTCAGCTACTAGATTTTCCGCCTTTTAAGAATATGTATCTCAACTGGAAGTGGGCTTGTACACATCTCTGGTCGTTACAATGTTTTGCTTCTTTTCATTTCATACATTTTGAGTTTCTAGCTTGAGTTTGAAGTCTTAGAATGCCTTTGGTTGGTTTATCAAAACTAGCATAGAAATCTATGTGCATGCCTTTACAGAAGCCTAAAGAGAAAATCCCATTCTCACAGATGCTGAGCAAGGACTGGTGTATGGCGATGTGGCTTCCACTGGCAGAATTCACCCAGGGGTGTTGTTTCCCAGAGTCAGATTTACAGAATGCCAGGTGTATGGGCTTAGCAGGTGCTCTAAAAACAAAATGGATTCTGTTCCCAAATAAACTTGGATGACTGAAAGTGAAACAAAATTAAATAGTTCCCACTCTTCCCTCATAAGATTTCTGAGACATCATAGCATGGAGTAGTGTTCTTTTCTGGAAAAAGTATCCACAGCTTTTGGTTTGGATTTTTTGAGACAAGAGTCTTATTATTTATGTCTGGCTGTCCTGAAACTCGCTCTGTAAACCAGGCTGGCCTCAAACTCACAGAGATCCACCTGTCTCTGCCTCCTGAGTGCTGGGATTAAAGGCGTGCGCTACTACACCCATCTATCTGTTCATGGCATTTTTATAGTAGTGTCCCATAGGATTCTACACCAAACACTTCCTGCAGTTACTGGAGTACCAGCCCAAGAAAAGATCTCTCTCTCTCTCTCTCTCTCTCTCTCTCTCTCTCTCTCTCTCTCTCTCTCTCTCTCTCTCTCTCTGTGTGTGTGTGTGTGTGTGTGTGTACATGTGTGTTTCTCTCCCTCCCTCCCCACCCCACCCCAACCTTCAAGTTGCAAACTATTTAGGTCCTTGTGGAAAATACCACAGTTGTACAGAGCCAACCTGACACTTCTATCCCTTTGAGAAAATAATCTAAGTCTCCTTTATGAAAACTGAGGCTAGCCATTGAGACTCTAAGGCCTGGGACTGGGAGACGACTCCGTGGCTAGTGTTTGTCGAGCAAGTCTGATCACATGAATGTGGATTCCCAAGATTCAGGACAAGCCACATGCAACAGAGCCCATCCACAATCCCAGTGCTCCAACTGGAGGCAGGAGGCTGAGGCAGAGGCAGGAGGCTGAGACAGAAGACTCTCCTGAAGTCTGTGGACCAGCCCACTCAGCCTTAGACAACCTACCAAAGAGCCTGCCTCGAACAAGGCGAAAGGTGAGTGGACAGTGAGAGCTGACATGTGAGGCACATACATGTCCGTGCTGTCGCCCATGAACACACACACATAAAAAGAAAAAGTCTAGGTAGAGCCTATTGTCTTCCTGGTGGCTTCCATCCACAGATCAACCTGCACCCATAGGTCCCCCACTCCCTTCCCATGTCTCATTGCAACGCCAGCCCTCCACTGTCACCCTCACTATGATTGTCCCAGGAGAAGGAAGAACCAAGGCTCAGCTTGCTAGCCCGGATAGTCTCAGACAGTAAAGTCCAACTCAGCTGAGGTCAGCCAGATTGTAGGTTTCAGGCATCGCCCTGCTCCCCTTCCACCCAATACCATTCCCTAGCTGCTTCTGTTCCGGGCTTAAGAGAGCTCAACAAGAAACGCTACTGCTGTTAGTCCCCTGGCTACATAATGCCTGAGGAGCAAAGGCCTCAATAAGCAAACCAGGCTGATGAGTCCCATCCCCCTAATAAGAAGGGGTGGAAATGAGCTGCTGGGGGAGGAGGGTGAGGAAAGGCTGCCTGGGAAAACTGCAGAAAGGACAGAGTGGCATGCTGGGGAAACGTTACAAGGTGGGGGCAAGATCAAACATGGAGCTGGGTTTGTCATACAGGGGAGGGTCTTTGGGGACCACTTAAAATGCCTCCTTCCCACTCTTCAACATGAGAAAGTGCACTGGCTTGGCCAGGACCATGGCTTACGTTAGTGCCTCAGAACCTGGGGCTGTGGAGGCTATTCCAGACAGGGCTTCTGTGGATCTCTCCAGCATTAACGTGTACCACGGGAGCTTGGGGGGGTCTGTGATGCCAATGATAGGGTGCAAACTGCACGGTTAATGCTTTCAGCTTTCAGCCTGCTCCCCATTCCTCCCCCAAAGGTGCAGTGGGGTGGGAGGGAAGCAATACAGAACTGGAGGACGCTACCAACGTACTTCAGAAGATCTTTGGAGGGTGATCTGTATTCTGGTGTCTTTCATTACAGCCAGTTAACCAAACCAGATTTAATGGTTGAATTAAGGGAATGACTGTTGGAATGTGGAAGAGAGAAGAGGGAAGAGAAATAGGAGGCACTCCACGCAGACCCTGGCTGGCCTCAATAAGCAGATCATGCCTTCTTCCTATAACCTGGGACCTGAAGACCTCCAGAAAGATGGACTGGTACCCCCCAAGGGCACTGAGACATTAACCCCAAAAAAGGAAGGGGTCTTTATGGTTTTGTGTAAATTCTCATTTGGCTGCACAGGCCATGGGAAAGCCATCAACATCATGGGTGTAACCCAATCCCAGCTGATGGGAAACGTCTGCAGGGTCCCAAGGAGCCCTCCAGATTGCAGCGATCTGGAAAACCTGCCTGCCTTCCCAGGGCTTTCCAGCCCAGATCCACAGACCCAGCACACAGTGTTCTCCAGAACAAGCCGAGCGTGGAAGGGAACTTCCCAGCCAAGGAAAGCCATAGCTCAAAGCCAGGGAGCATTCCAGGCTAGCCATTCCCAGTGTCTGTCAGCTCGCGACCTCGCATCTTTATAAGACTGGCAGTCAGAAAAGCATCTCTCTCCAGGCTTTGAAGCACTGCTGAGCAAAATTACTTTATTCCAGTGCAGCAGCCCACCACATGGGCTCCAGTCTCTGCCACGAGTGCCTCTTGGAGAAATCATACTGCTCGTAGCTTTATATAGCCCATATGGTTGGCCAGGGCAGGACAAGTTAGTTCCTAGCAGAAGTGCCATTTACCTCTGTCTTTCAGGGACTCTGTTAACCATAGTTGCAAACAGAATAAGGCAGAATAACATCTCCCAGGATCTTTTCTCATTGAAGACTATTGCATGCTGTCTTATTAAAAGCCCTTCTGTATGTGTATATGTTGATTGCTAGATCATGACATGATGACTGATAAATCATGACTAGGTATGATAGACAAATGAAAGCAAGAGGTGGGAATAGACAGATATGTATGGGTAGATGGTAGATATGTAATGATAGAAGGAAGATAGATAGATAGATAGATAGATAGATAGATAGATAGATAGATAGATAGATAGATAGGCAGGCAAATAGATATTGACAGACAATAACTGGATGATGGAATGATAGATGAAGAGAGAGAGAAAAATAAAGGAATAGATAGAAACCTCGAAAGATTTGGGGCTGGAGAGGCTTGAAAGTAGGAGTGGGATGAGTTAGGAAGAAATGAGCCATAGGAGAGGAAGGAAGAAGATGAGGGAATGGGGGAGGGAGTATGAGGACAAGGCATTGTATACCAGTGTCATATCATCAGAAATGAAGAATATTAATTAAAAAGACATGAAGCCACAGAGGACTGGTTTGGAAGAGGAAGGAAGTCAGCAGGTATGGGAGGGACAAGAGAGGGCAATGAGTAATGAATATAATTAAAATACATTGTAGACACGTATGAAAATGTCATACCAGCCGGGCAGTGGTGGCACACGCCTTTAATCCCAGCACTCGGGAGGCAGAGCCAGGAGGATCTCTGTGGGTTCGAGGCCAGCCTGGTCTCCAAAGTGAGTTCCAGGAAAGGCGCAAAGCTACACAGAGAAACCCTGTCTCGAAAAACCAAAAAAAAAAAAAAAAAGAAAGAAAGAAAAGAAAAGAAAAGAAAAGAAAAGAAAATGTCATACCAAAACCTATTGTCATATATAATTAATATACACTCACAGAAACATTTAAAAAGTAAAAGCAGAGACTGTTCCTTCCTGGAGGCTTTAGAAAAGCCTTGGACCATTTCCTGGTCTTCCCTGGCTTCCGGATACTATACATCATCCCTTGCTTGCAGAACCTTTCCTCCAAAGCTAGCAACGTTGAACCTCTCTGCCATAGTTCTCTCTCTCTCTCTCTCTCTCTCTCTCTCTCTCTCTCTCTCTCTCTCTCTCTCTCTCTCTCTCTCTCTCCTACACACACACACCACAGCCTTTCCTCCCTCCATCTCTGATCATCTGTTTCTCCTGCTTTTCACTCCCCTCTACTTTTAAGGTCCCTGTGATCACACTGGAGCTACCTCACCAGGTTTCTCTCTCTCTCTTTTGAGTTCCAGTCACTGAGAATCTCAATTCCCTTTTGTCACGGAACCTAACATTTGCACAGGCTCCATAGTGTACTAGTTGCTTTTCAGATCCCCGTATTGAAATGCCTTCCAGAAACAACTACAGAAAGGAAGGGTTTATTTGGCTCACGATTTCAGAGTTTTTAATCTCTCAGAAGACATGGTGGAGCAGCTTATGGCATGGTGGACAGGAAGGAGAAAGGGAAATACAGGGAGGGGATCAAACAAGAAAAAACCCCCAAAAGCATGTGTCCAGTGACCTACTTCCTATAGATAGCCCCCCCCCCTCCTAAAATTCCCACTGCCTCCCAAAACAGCAGCACCATTGTAGAACCAAGTCTTCAACACATGAGCCTTGGGGGACACTCCATATTGAAACCACAGCACAAGGAGCAGCATGGTCATCTCTGCAGGGCCACTATTCTGCTTGCAATAGAGTCCAGTCGACCTCAGCCTACGGCTCCACAATACACACACTACAGATTGTGGACAATGGGATCGGTACCCTGATGGACCGTTCCCTTGCATGTAGCCTACAGAGGGATCTGATGTGGTTTTCTGCCCATCTGCTTTATAAGACACAGCTGCCCACAGCCTCCCTCCTCGCCCCTCCCACTGCATCTTTAAAGCAGCTTCATTAGAGATGCAAGATGTGTGGACTGCAGAATCTAGCTGGAACTGGAATGGAATTCATAGGGAACTGAGAACTTCAGGGAACAAGGGCACAAGGGAGACACCACTCTCACAGCAGGACCCTCCATGATTTCCCTCTCCTCAAATTCAGGCTAAAGACTGAAGACAGGTTCTGTAATGTATTCGTTACTGGTTTTCCTTCGTCTCCTTTCTAGATCCACTGGAGGATGCTTCCTTCATAGAAGAGCGAGCTATCACTATCAGAGAATTAACAAGTCAGAGAGCAGTCTTCAACCAGGAGCAGGCAGAAGCCAGTGAGTAAATTCTGTCGTACCATCGTCCATCCCTTTGGGACAATCCTGAGTCGTGATCTCTACAAGGGAACCTTCATGTAGCCCAGGTTCCTACAGCAATATCCTTAACCACTCACACAACTGAGCAACTTACCCCAGTTTCCCGGGGATTTTCACCAGTCAACACTCTACGTCCCACCACATAAGGAATCTCCCAGTCCTGGGGAAATGGGGGACTTGGCTGTGACGAGCATGATTTGTTCACTCCCCTGGCTCTTCTTTTTCCCCTTCATTTTCCAAACACCCAGTGTTACTTCCTGTTGTACTTCCAAGGAAACTACTTATGCCCAAATGCTCATCCCAAGGAAGGGCTGCTTTGGGAGCAACCAAACCATTATCAACTCTGTGGCCCAATTTATGGTTAACATTCATGGCTAGGTCACCATGGCCACACATGCTGCGCCCCTGAAACTCCAGAAGGTGGCCATTCCTGGAGACTGGGCTGCAAACACTCTCCCTGGCAGAGTACACGGCAGGTCCTAATCACAGCTGGTATCTGGGGCCCTCTGTCAGTTTGCGCTAGGATTAAATGCTCCTTTCCCCACCTCCCACCATGTGGGAAGAGAAGGCTCACATTATCACAGAAAAAAAAATTCCCATAAAGAAGAGCAGGTTTAATCCTCTTCCTTTGCCTTCCCAGCCCTTCGCCTCCTCCTCCCCCTAGCCCAGCCCTGCCCTTGTCCAGATGTTCCCACTTAGTCATGGTGGGGGCTGAGCAGGGGATGAACAGCATGACTTTGCCTGGACACCCTTCACAATCGATGGAGCTGTGGCAGCTGGGCTTGCCCCCAGATGGGGAAAGCTCAGTGCAGACAGTGATTATACATGGGAAACCAGAGAGCCTTTGGGACCAGACCACAATGGCTGGCGCCTCTGCAATTCCCTCTCAGCTTCAATTAGCAGCTCTGAAATTAGGAAGAGCTCTCTGGGCTTTGACACTCCTCCCACAGACAACAGTTAGCCTCACCTGGGAGACAGCCTGCCCCAGGGAGAGGAGGCAGCCCAAGCGGTGGACATCTGCACAACCCCTAATGAGGCCGGCCCAGGATGGGAGCTCAGCTAATTGCTCCAATCGGCCGTGATGTCTGGCTTCCAGCTGCCATGTCTGGCAGCACCATTTGGATGTCTTGAGTTTACTGTAAGGTTGGGATGGAGAGACCCTTAGGAATGGAGGATGTCAGCTGGGATTCATGCTGAAGCAATTAAGGGACATTTGTTGCAGGTGAAGAATGGGGAGAGAGTGAAATAAAAATATCCCAGCTTGCTGTCATATTACCAGGAAATCCACAGTCCCCAGCCCAGATGGACCATTCCAGGAACACGAAGCATGCAGTATGCGATTGCCGAAGCACAGCAAGGGTAGACAATGTTCTTCGTGCTGAACTGGGAATCTTGGTTCTCAAAGGGGAAATAAACCAGATCATTGATGCTCCCCATTCCTGAAAAACTGAGGACTCAACTTACCCACCCTACACCCTGGCCCTATTTGTCCTGAAGCTGACAAGTATGACCTTCAGGCTTCTCCTTAACACCATCATTTTCAAAGTCCCACAAAGAGGCCTAGCAGTAAGCTCTTTTTGCATGAATTGTAAAAGAAAAATGGTAGGCTTAATTTTGCATAAATTTCAGCCTTAGGACCACTGTCTCTTTACACTCCAACTTTCTCTGAGTCCCCTCTGGTGGAGTGATATGAGCATTGGGGTGATTTAGCGGAGAAAAAAAACTGACTCCAGGTATAACCAGTTTTGCAATGGGGGCTCAATTTATGTGCCTGTAGGAATAACTTCCAGAAATAGACTTTCTACGCTCTGTACCGACCACTGTTTTGGCATGGCCATACAGGTGCCAGAGGACCAACTGTGACACAAACACGTCCTGTGACACCAAACTGCCTATCTCCACAGGATACAGCAGAATCAAGCCCTGAAATCCAAGGAGCCACACAGTAAGCAGTGTGTGATGAGTTATTCAGCCATAGAAACAGAACTGGGGGGGAAGGATTCTGCTCTCATCAACACGTCAACAAAATGAAAAGGTTCTTTCTTACCACATAATTGAGAATTCATACACATAATTGTAAGTGTGCTATACAATTAAATAAATCTCCATGAAATCAAAAGAGAATACTCTCACAGTGACAAGTGGATTGTAGCCAAAACGTTGATGATAGTTCAAGAAACAAGAACGCATTAGAAGAGGCTCGTTTTAAGTGGGATCTTGCATTACTTTGATGGTCCAGTTTTAAAAGAGAAGACAGCTATATATATGGATACATGGAAGGATGAGGTTATTTTCTTGCTGATCCAACTGGCATTGATAATATAATAGTAACAAATAAAATTGATAAAATAATAATAACAAAACTCAAAAAGAAAACCCACAAGGTCACAAATAGCAAATTAGTTAATGGGTGCAATTGGTTCAAGCAGCATTTAAAAATCAGTTAAGAAGGCTTTATCAACAACAACAGAAGAAAAGATGACTCAAAGATGGCCAAGGACTTTAATAGATATCACTCCAAAGAAAATGTACAGGTGATCAATAAGCCCACAAAAGGATGCTCAACATCACTAAGCATTAGGTAAATATGAGTCAAAACAACAATGCCATCCCACACTCAGGAGAATTGTAAGCAGGAGGCAGGGATGATGAGTGTTGGCAAGGATATGGGAACTGTTTTGCCTACATGTATGTGCAGTGCAGGTGTGCCTGGTTCCCACAAATACCTCAAGTTGAATCTCCTGGAACAGGAGTTCTGGGTGCTTGTGAACCACCTTTATGGGTGCTAGGCACTGAACCTGGATCCTCTGTAAGAGCAACAAGTGCTCTTAACTGCTGGGCCATCTCTCTAGCCCATAGAAATGCCTTAAATATTATACCCCATCTATGAGAGAAAAGTAATGGAGATAGTGCCCAGTACAGTATTTTATAAACCTAATAAATCATGACATTGCCATTAACAAGTTATAAAATTCACAGATATCCTCTGTACTACAAAAAAATGATGGAAAATATATCAGGTGATCAATGATTTTTATAAAGCAAATCTTAGGGGATAGAGAGATGGCTCAGGGGTTAAGAGTGCTTACTGCTCTTGCAGAGGACCCAAGTTTGGTTCCCAGCACCCACCACCACCTATAACTACAGTTCTAGAATCCAGTGCCCTCTGGCCTCTGAAGGCACCTGACCGCACGTGATGCACGTAAACTGACAAAGGCACTAACTAATCGATAAAGTTTAAAGTAAATTTCAACTAACAAACAGGGAGGAGGGGGGACTGAATTAGTTTTTAATCTCATTACAGAAAATATTACCAGGTTATTGGTGGACTCAAAAAAAAAGCAGTAGGGTTATGTAGCCAAAGGTGTAGGAAACAAAGCATTATTAAAGTAGTCCATTCATGAATTCACAAAATGCCTATCTTTCTGTTTGGAGTCCACTATGTTCATGGTATTTTATAAAGTCTGTTATTTTTGATGTGATTCTTTTTCTCATCATAACTCGAAGATTCACTTTTATAAGGGATGTTACACTCTTTCTTGGTGCCTAATTGCATGGATTGAGTCCCTTCTCAAACGTGGGCATCTCCTCCCTCAACACAACAGTGATCTTGTGGACTGCTGAGCTTTGAATTGTAGCCATTCCTAATAGAAATTAACTTAAAAGAACTACATGGCTGCGACACTCTGCCTCTGTGGTTGAGAATTCCTCTGGTTACACACTTGGTCTTGGTTGCTCTGTCTTCCAATGAGGGGAAATTCCTTGAAACACAATACTTCCCACAAGTGAGCAGAGCACACGCAGCATCAACACAAAACCAAAAGGATCTCTGGACACCAAAAGTCATAAAGAGAAGAAACCAATTCTCACTGAAGCGCTTACCTCAATATCAGTATTTTCTCATCCCCACCACCACCATTCAATTGGCTGTGTTCATTAGAGGAAATTGTCATGGGACAGCAAAGACAACAGAACAGGACCTGAGTGTGAGGAACACTCAAAGAGAGCCATGCTAGTTTGGAGCCATTGGATAAACAAGTATTCGCTTGGGATCTATTAGGTAGGAAGGACACTTGGGGGGGGGGGTCCTTGGAGAATGGATGAAAGAAACTGTAATTAAGAGTAATTAAGCTGCCACTCCTCTCTTAGCCCTTTCTTCTTGGTGGATAAAAAGCATTATATTATTAATTCGATAGACTAGGAGAGCTTGAGTGTACTATGACAATGGTCCTCGGGGGATATATGGAAAGTAAAATTGACTGATCCAAGACACTGATAGATTGGCAAGAGGAGAAGACCACAAAAGCTGCATTAAGACCTATTGCTAGATCTCGGGTATGGGCAACTAACAAAAGAAGGTGCTATTTACTGAGGTGAAGAAGGTGGAGAGAAAGACGGGATGGAAGGTAGAGGGAACATCACATTCTTTTTCACTCAAGTGGAAGAAGAGCAATTTGTAAGGCATCCAAGTGAAGATGCCAAGTTAATTTTTGATTATATAAGTCTGGAGCTCAGACAGGAGGCTTGATTTCAAGCTATAAATTTGTGGCTCATCAGAATAAGTCATGAGAATAAATTAGATCATCCAGAGAGAAGGCCGAGAAAGGAAAGGGGGAGGAGAAGAAACGAGCTTCGGGAACACAAGCATTTTGGTAGAATGAAGAAGTCAGAAAAGTAGATGTGGCTAAAAACATCTATAGCAAAAACTGTAGGTGAGCCAGGGAGAGTAATCTCAAGATCCAGGAGAAGAAAAGGGCTTTTGAAAAAGTAGCAAGAAAGTGGTGCACTGTGCCAAATGTAGCTGACGTGCCAACCTAAGGCTTTGTCCCTGTGTTTTCAAATCACCTACACAAAGGTGGCCGGCATGCACTGCTTGGAACTTGTCCAGGTGTCATAAATGAAGTTGGCCAGGTTGTTCCTGGCCTATGGTGCTAACACCTCGAACATGCCTAACCTCATCTGACCTTGGAAGCAAGGCAGGGTCAGGCCTGCTTACTACTTGGATGGAAGGAAAGTTGTCCCTTCCCTAACTGAATATGAGGATGCAGAGAGAAGAGAGACTCTGATGCAGCCATCCTGGGACAGACAAGAACCAGTCAAGTCAGAATGAACCGGCCCTAGAGGGGTTCTTGTTATCTCTGCAGAGAGCCAGCAAACAACGTCAGAAAATCCACCATCCATCATAAGCTAGCTTCAGAAAGCCCTGTTCATATCACCACTAGAGAAGAAAAATATCCAAGGACCAGAAAGTTTCTGTGATGTCTATTCTGCTTTATCATGAAGTCCATCACCCAAGTCCCCATTCTCCTCTGCAAAGAAGGCAAAACATTTCCCTCCCAGCTACTGCAAGCCTGCTCCCAACAGTGGCCACCTTCATACACCAGCACAGCGATCTGTTCATGCAAATCTCCCCCAAGTCCTCCACAGTCAGTGACTTCATGCTGGCAGGTTTTGAAATCATCCCTGGTGGGACTATTTACCCCATGGAAATTGGCCAACATTGAGTTCCAGTTCGTTGAATGGTTCCAGCCTGCCACTGAGAACTATCCTATAAGATATAAAATGCTAAACCAGAAAGTGGGGGGAGTGGGCAAATACTTTGGGGAAATATACTTCTCATAGATTCTTAGTGCATATTAGTATTTTAAAAACTCAGAGGAGTCCTTCTATAAAGAAACTAATTCAACTTTTTTTATTAAGTTTCCCATACTTCCTTGACCATAGATTTCTATTTGCTGAAACATATATCACTACCATCTGGAGTTCATGCTACTTGTATTTTTCTTTTTTAAATAAAAGTGTTTAGCATTAAAATGGAGATATAAACCCCTAATGGACCTTCCGCTCATTCCCATGGCTATTTTG
Organism: Peromyscus maniculatus bairdii; assembly: GCF_049852395.1. Taxonomy (NCBI): domain Eukaryota; kingdom Metazoa; phylum Chordata; class Mammalia; order Rodentia; family Cricetidae; genus Peromyscus; species Peromyscus maniculatus. Next base: position 40,919,482 of record NC_134864.1, on the reverse strand, counting down.
AGAGGTGTGCAGATGATGAATGCTCTCAGCTGTTTTGGTGATGGCTGAAAGACGCTTATTATTTATGACTTGAGCTCTGGGTGGTGATTGCTATCATTAATAATGATGGTTTAGCCCCAAGGCTGGGAAGGAAGGTGGCAGATCTGGAGTCTCTCTTGCTTAGCTTGACATTCCTGTGATACAGGATTTGGGGCTGTAAAGCTCCAAGTGCTCAGACGAGCACAGGGAGTGCTCAATTTCAAATTCTTCGTTTCGAGAGCAAGAGCTTGGGGGCTCAGGGCAGGGGTCTTTCTTGAACTGTGGAAACTTCTGCTGGCTAACAGATTGAATGGAAGAGCTCCTGGGGACCCGGTGGAACAGAACAGCCATGTTCATTAAGAGAGCCAGGAAGCAGCCATGGGGGCCTTGTCCATCCACAACTTGGCAGAACACAAAGTATTTTACCAAAAGGGATCTCACAGCTGGAAGGAGCAGGTGCCCTCAGAGTGAGCCTGTGCGAGAGTGCAGAGAGATTAAGGCAGGAAGGAAATTGGATTTTCCCAGGTCCCAAAAGGGGAGGGGTGAAATAAATATCCTTAACCAGCAAATAGCTGTCCTTCTGTGTTTTAACAATTTAATGGGCAAAAAGACCCAGCATTAACTGAACCCACACCTCCAACAGAGGGGAGATTATCAGTTGCTGAGCAGGAGAACTAAATCAAACACAGTGTTCATGTCCTGCATACCCCAAGAAGCAAGTCCTTGTGCCAGGAAAAATCTTCTCAGTATTCCCCCCTCCATGTTCTTTTCCTAATGTCACTCCTCTCTGGACAGTGAAGGAGTCCGTCAGCCCTAGCGTGATGAGGCTTTAGCCTGCAGTTCTGAGCTGGTGAGAAGCATGTGGCCAGTACTTCATGGGACAAAGAAGAGTGGCTCCTAAAAGCCAGCAAGCACTGAGGTATCCTCCATAAAAAGGTAAATGTGTCCACCACATTTCAAAAAGCTGTGGAATCTTCGTCTCATCAGGTTCCACCTGGGGCCGCATTTCCTCGCTTACCTTCTCTGACCCCAACTATTTGGAATCAGTGTTTTAAATGTCCAAATGTGATGTCTTAAAGCAGTGGAAGAGATCAACGACATGATGGGTCAATGAGTCATATTTTAAAACGAACCACGTAAGTTCAGGAAATTGGGAAGTGAGATGTGTGAGTCAGGGGGCTTCACCCCAATGCTCACAGATACAAAGGCTAAGTGGTTTCTTTTCTTCTCCTGAACATTAAGCCCCTCCACACAGAACACCCTGGAAGATTCTGGAAGAAGAGTTACAAGTGTTTGTATTCAAAGATGAAGGAAATCGCATTGGGGAAAAAAAAAAAACTTACCATTCTTTGCAATATTTAAGCAGTAATTGGCACTCTGCAAACTAATTCTCACATGCATTATTGTATTTGGTCCTCAAATAATCCCATGAGTCAGGTGGCAGTATTAGCCTCATTTTCCAGTTGAAGAAACTAGAGCAGGGTCCTGAGGAGGGCAGGGTCCAGGTCACACAGCTGGTAAGCAGATATGTGTGACTCGAAATCTCTTGCTCTTTGCCCCACCACTTTCCCTAATCCTCTGGAAAGAAGGACCACCACAGACATGTTTTCCATAGGGCTCCAGGCACAGAGACATATGCAGGAAACTTCTAGAGCTTATTGAAGATGAGGAGCACCCTTTTGTCTCGTGTTCCCCAATGTGAACTGTTGAAGGTTACCAGGCAACAGACCCCCATGTGCTCCGTCCCTATATTTCTCCATATGCTGTGCTCCCTCTTTAATCCTAAAACCGAATCTGTAGGCCAAGCTGCTGAATGTGTTAGGACAACGAGAAATGTGTAGAAAGTGCAGTCAGTCCTCATATCTGCTTTTCTTGCCCATTCCTTTCCTAATGATCCTTGCTCAAAGCACATGACTCTCTTGAGTTTGAAAATTGTTATGAAAAAAGTAAGGAAAGTATATGAAGAATGTGTTTGTTATTCTCCAGACAAGTATAATAGACACATCACATAAGATATCTTGTTCCCTCAGGCTTCCAGCCGTAACTCTGACATCAATCTCATTTTTTGTCTGACCCCTTCTCAGGAAGGGCCAGAAGCCAGCTCAGTACATTATGTGGAAAAACACATTCAAACTTCTATGAAAGATCACCTACAGACTTTATCCCCTACATCTGTCTTTATACTGCCTTGTTCCCCCTGAATCACTTCTTATATTTTATCACTTCCTCTTTCAGAGACTTTCAAGTATTCCTCACTGACTCTAAACTCCATTTCTTAGCAAATCATGTTGTAATTCCTTCATTCAGACACTATTTAGGCTGTTCTTACATGAACATTTGGATGGATTGATGGATGATGAATGGGTGGGTGGGTGGGTGGATGTATGGATGTATGGATGTGTGGATGAATGGATGTATGGATGGATGGATGGATGGATGGATGGATGGATGGATGGATGGATGGATGAATGGGTGAGTGGATGGATGAGTGAATGGATTGATGGGTGGGTAGATGGGTGAATGGATGGATGGGTGGGTGGGTAGGTGGGTGGATGGTTGGATGGATGGATGGATGGATGGATGGATGGATGGATGGATGGATGGATAGGTGGGTGGATGGATGAACAAACAGATCTAATTAGAATATTTCCTTTGTGTCTGTGGAACAGCAGTGGTCTGCCATCTGCAGTTGAGAAAAACTAAGGATTTCATGACCTTTTCCTGAATATCCTCTCCCTCTTCCCCACACATACACATAACTATGTCACTATTATATATAATATGGTATATAATATTTTAGGGTCAATATATCCCAACAATCCAGAGGGACCTCTGGAAGTGCAACAACATAAAATGTGAGTGATTGGAGCACCAGCTCTCATTTCTAGGCTCAAAATCCAATACTTCCCAAGTAAGAGAACTTTCCTCCCACACCTCCATTTCTTTGCTTATGTATTTAATACTGTTTAGATTTGGAGCAGAGACATGAGCCCAAAAGTCCACCACCACCACCACCATCATCACCACCACCACCACGCACATTTGTTGGTAATAAGGAACAGTCTTCAGTCTCTCTACTTAGCCAAAGATGACCTTGAACTTCTGACCCTCTTGCTTCCATGCACTGGGATTATAGGTGTGTGCCATCATACCCACGTGGTTTGTGGAGTGCTGGAGATCAAACTTGGGACTTCCCAGATGCTAGGCAAGCACTCTAATAACTGGGCTACATCCCAGGCCTCTGTGATTACTTTTTATGAGCAAATACTCATCCCCTGATGACAGGTGCTTAAGGACCAGTAAAGGAATAAGCGAATCCAAAGATTCTTCCTCGTTTGTTCCCCCAAAGCCCTCTTACCCACCTTCTACTCCAGGAGAATTTCTCTGTGAAATCGAAGGGACATATTATGACAAAAGCTGAATATACCCAACGGCGTTCTTATCTATCATCTTTAGGATACTGGCTTGAGCACATCCAGAAATGTTCCTGTCTGCCCTCTTTATGACATATAAGGCCAGCATACCCAGAGGTGTTCCTGTCTGCCATTTTAACCCTTTGAACTTTATACACCGTGACCTTGAGTAAGTATTTCCTAGTGTATCTACTATCTTTCTTCCTTGAACTATGACCTTAAACTTAAGAGAGCATGCTCAAGATTGAGCCCATCCTGAGAGTGCTTTCCTGTATGAATGAAGGCTCCCTGGAGAAAGCATCCCCTTCTTTCAGAAGGGCATTGCTTTAGAAATAACTCTCATATCCTTCTTGACCTTTGGAAGTCGCTCCAGCTGATCTATCACTTACCATTTGTGAACAGAGCTACAGTAAACATGGGCATATGGGTTTAAAAAAAAAAAAAGAAACAAGAAAATACTGGATAAATGAAAGCAAAATACAGGAAAGAGTTTCTCCCAGCCAGATAAGATAATTACACCAGTGTAGTAATGTTTAAATGTAACAATAGCTTTAACAAGAGTAAGAAAGAAAACCTACAAAAAATAATGTGAGATAAACAGAATGGCCTCCCCAAAATGGCTCCTCCTGTCTTAATTCCTAGCATCTGATACTGCTATGTTCCATGGTAGGTTAGGGTACCATAACAAAGTGCAGCATACTGGGAGTCTTCAGCAACAGAAATGCATCGTATTACAGTTCCAGAAGCTGGAAATCCAAGACCAAAGTGCCAGCAGGGTTGATTGTCCCTGAAGCCTCTCTACTGGCTGGCACATGGTCCACCTATTGCTGCTTCCTACAGTCTTGGCCTCTGTATACATATATCCCAGGGGTCTTTCTGGGTATCCAATACACTCTTCATATAAGGACACCAGTCAGATTAAACAAGAGCCCACCCACATGACTTTAAATAAACTCCTTTACTGTGAGTATCTCTTTAAATGGTCTATTCTCCAATACAATACCTCCTGAGGAGTTAGGTCTTCAACATACAAATGAGATAAAGACACACAGAACAAGGGAAAATTAAGATCACAATCCAGAGTTAATTAGCTAACTTGGATTGAAATGGGAGGATTATCCAGGTACCACCAATGTAATTACATTCAATATACGTTCAAAGGAGGCATCCTGAGAGTTGGCTTGTGGGAGATGCAGCCTAAGAAAAACTTGACCCACCCATTGCTGACTTCTCATGGGGCAGAGCCGAGGGATGGAAGCAGCTTCAGAATCAGTGGGGAGCCTCCACTACAGCTCCCAGAAGGAATGTTGTACTTCAGCCAAGTGACACCTTTTCAGATTCTGACCCCTGAACCTACGTGATAATAAACTGAGGCTGTTTTAAGCCACTAAATTTGCATAGCTTGCCACAGTAGAAAACTGGTACATCCTATTTATGAAAGGATTAAGACATGGGGCAAGCAGCATTTCAAGTTACTGAAAACGACGTGCTACTCAGCAAAAGATAAACAATTAGCTGCTCATCCGATTAATAAAATACACAAAATCATGTATCTATGCCACATTCTCTATAAAAATAAAGCCCGGATAGTTTTAAGACCTTAGCAATACACACATGAAGCTACTGGAAGAAAACAGATGATAATGTGTTCACGACTTTGGAATCAGGAAGGAGAAAACTTCCAAAAAATTAATAAAGTTTACAATATTAAAATGTGAAGCATTTATATTTAAGAGCTCATCTAAGCGAAATCAAATGACAAGCAAGAAAATAATTAGAAAAGGGGATTTGTAACATGCATCTATTCACAATTTTTCTTCACCTTATTTTTCTTCTTGACAGTGAGCATGAATTATTTCACTAATTAACACCAAATTAAGGGGGGGGGGAGTGGGAAGAATCTTCTCCAGTATCCTTTTTTTTTTTCTTCCCTTCCCAGAAATGGATTAGGACGAAGAGAAGAACCAAAATCACTGTGAGAACACAAGGCTGTGTTTTATTAAAGACAAATTAGGATTGCTTGGGGCAGTTCCTCACTCCATCTTTCTCACACCTGCACAGTGGGGTCAGGTCAGCCAGTGTCCTGTGGACAAGACTCCTGAAGCATTGACCTACTTAGGGACCGATGGAGACATGGCATAATTGTCTGGTTGTCGCTCCTTCTTCTCATTTTCCTGGACACAGGTACACTACATTTCCTGTCCTCTCTTGGCAGTTGGATGTGTCTGGGTGCCTGAGTTCTAGCCAGTGGGACCAATGACAGAGGATGAGTCAGAGGCCACTTCTCATCCTTCGTCCTTACTTTCCTCACCCTTTGCTGCACTGGAACAAAAGGTAAGCCACAAAGCATGCCTGACCTCCCACGGTCCTCCAACAGGCCTCACTTAGCCCTGCAAACTGGAGGTGAAGGCCCATCAAGATGTCATGGTGAGCTTGAATGTCACACATGGGAAAAAAGGAAAGTCCATTGAGAAACTGCCTCTATCAGACTGGCTTGGGGCTATGTATGTGGGGCATTTTCTTAATTGCTAATTGCTACCCTTGGGCATGTGTCCCTCCTTTGCATAAGGAAGGTCAAGCCAGAGGGAGCAAGCCAACCAACACCATTCCTCCTTAGCCTCTGCTTCAGTTCCTGCCTTCAGGTTCCTGCCTTGAGCTCTTACCCTGACTTCCCTCTAGGAAGGACTGTAAGGTGTAAGCTGAAATAAACCTTTTAAGCCTCACATTGCTTTTGGTCAGTATTATCACGGCAGCAGAAAAGTAACCAGAACACAGGGTGTTTGATCACTGGCAACAGCAGTGCCATTTGGACAGCAATATGACAACGCCCCATGGGCTGGCATCCTTCTCCATTGTTTCTGCATTGTATGAGTAAGACCGTGTTGGGATGAAGGGTACCAAATATCAGGACGATGGGTTCCAGAACAGAGTCAGGGCTCACAAAGTGAAACAGATGAGGCTGAGATGCAGAGCTTTAGGAACACTAATGCCCATGGAGGAGAATCCATCTAGCTGCCCAGAGTCTGGAAGTCTCCCCTTGTGACTCCAATTCATAGGGTATTTTTCAAGCCCCAGGACCCTGATTTTGGTTCTTAGTTTTATTTTGTATTAATTTTTTCTCCCAAGAAGAATAAAAAAAATATATGCAAGTGGACTATTTGAACCTACTTCTGGAGGGTCTAAGCCACCTCACCAATTCACCATTTGCTTAGGAGACCCTCCTCCTTTCCGGAGTGTGAGAAGTCTGTCTTCTGCCCACTGATTTCCACGTCAGATTATACAACAGCGGGTCAGCTCACAGTGGCCCCGAACAAGCTTGAATATCATCTTACACGGAGGGGCTATCTGACACAAGATCTTGCTGCATAGCTCAGAAAAATATCCCGACAGCCACAGAAAGGTAAATACAGACCCTGAACTCACGCCAGCTGGGCCAGCAGCAACAGAGCCCTTTGCCTGGAAGCTGTGGGACAATTTTCACATATAAACACTTCTCCTCTGCCTTCTGCTTCCCTCTCTCCTCTCTGTTTTCTTTCCTAAGGATTAAGAGATTTCATTTTCATTGTTCCATAGATGGAATGGGAGGTCTCCCGGAGCCAACGCCAAGCACTGTGTGTTCCTTATGGTTTGGAAACCACTTGAAACAGTCCGACCCCTCCTCCGGCAGCCAGCCCACACCATAGCCCCCAGCCCCTTAGAGTTCGATTGGAGTCTCAGGAAGGCTGCTGCAGAAACTGTCTTTCCCCAATCCAGACCATCTGGAAGGCAGAGATCATCAGTCGAATTTTGCCTTCCTATGTAAGATGGGGCGGATATCAGAAACACAGAGCAGAAAGGAGTGTCAGCTACTTCTAATGGCCTTGCTAGACATCTTGATGACTCAAGGCACTCATGAGGCAGCTCAGGACCTGTCAAGGGTACCACAAGGAAAAGACAGTAGAGCTCTGCCCAGCATCCATCCATTCCCAGTGTCTGCTCTATCCTGTGCTCTGAGAGTCTAAACTTAGAAACTACTTCTTCCCTGATGGATTCCACCAGTGAGGCTGTGGAATGCAGGATGTGACTGATGATTGGAAAAAAGAGAGAAGTCCCTCCTCGTGCCACATTTCTGGGAGTGGAAGTAGCCATGGACATTCACAGAACAAGCCTCCACCCAGACCACAGGCAACCCACTCTCCACCAAGCTTGCTCCCAGGAAACCCAGGGAACACTGCTTACTCCACTCACTTGAACAACCTGGAAAAGGTGGTGATCCCTGATGTTGCTGCTCTCCAATGTCCCAGCTCCCATGATGTCATTTTATTAACCATACTGCACACACTTCCTCAAAAAGCCTCTTCATTGGTCTCTTTTTTTAAGATTTGTTTTTATTATTTTGACTTCTGTGTAAGTGGCAGGGGCTATACGCACATGTATGTGTTGGGGGGGGTGCATCTGAGGAGGCCAGGGGCACTGGATGCCCTGGAGCTGGGGTTATATGAAGTTGTCCACCACCTGATGTGGGTCCTGGGAATCAAACTTTGGTCTTAACGGCTGAGCATCTCATTAGCCCCTGGATCAATTCTTTTTGTTTGGAGCATACAGGATGGATGCTCTTTCCTGCCAGGCCCCCACCTATGGCACCTGGCACAATCAGCTAAGTACAGAGGTTTAAAAAGGACAGATAGTGTTTACCTCTCTGAAGTCATGCTGTGATCAGAAGAGAAAGAAAATATTTCTGAGCTTATCGTCCCAACCCAGATGACTACTGGAGATTCTAGAACAGTGCTTCTCGGAGTCTGATCAGCCTCATCCGGGAGTGTGATTTAAATGGAGATTCTAAAACCCTACCCCAAAGCCACCCAATAAGAAATTCCTGTAGCAGGGCCCAGCATCTTGGCCCAGAACTTTGGGAGCTCTGAAGTCCCTTAGATGCATCTCTGTCACATCCCAAGGGAAGGCAGATGAGAGAACATGGCAACTAGGTTTTTCAAAACCATGGAAGTTGACTGCTGGTCCCTCTTGAACATCCATAGATGATCCTCAAGATGGTCTTTATGACTTGGGTTGTGGCTTAGACCAATAAGGTCACCCCAGTTACAGTAAGAGGCCGGCTGCTTCTTGATGAAGTCAGTAGAAGGTATGGGCTGTACCTGTGCCCCCCTCAGGTGCTTCGCACATAAACACCTAAACTCAGACCAGACTCGTTGTCCTCAAATGTCAAAGGTGCCGTAAATGAAGATCCTGCCCAGCCACTGTATCCCAGCTGTGCCCAGCTGTGTCTCATGACCAAAATGCTGTGGAGTTCTAATGGTTAGGAAGGTCTTCTCTCTTTGCTCACGTGGGATCCATTCTCATCCTTCTCAGAGCATCTGCTTGAGAACCAGTTCACACTTGTAATGGAAACCCATAGTTGCAGCTGGGAACACATACTGCAGTTTAAAATCTCACAACCCATTTTCTTTTTTCTTTCTTTCTTTTTTTTTTATTTTTTTATTTTTTGTAGCAGCTGTTCACCCACAACCAGCTCCTTCCTTCTGCATCTGTTCCCTTCACTTGCGAAATGAGAGCAGTGAGACCCGTCTTGGAGGGTGGGGTAGGAATGAATTGAAATGATGTGTAAGCAATGCTTAGCATAAGCGATGTGACCTCCTTGGGGTCCACCAAGTGGAGTCCCTTCCCACTCCTCTCCTTGAAGACTCTACGGCCCTGTGTTTCCCGTGATGAATGACTGGAGCACAGTGTGGAGGGAGAACCCAGGCTCGGACTGTCCATGCCAGGCCTAGCACTGCCATTTGCCATTTTTGTCTCTTTAGGCAATCTCCTTAAGGCTTAGGTCACTCTTGTTCTTACCTACCTCGTGTTAAATCTTAGCATCTAGAAAGCCCGGGATTCATCGCCCTCACACTCTGTAGATGCCTGCTTCCATTCATTTTTAAAATTATTCATTATTAACATGAATATGAATTAACTATTCATTCTTAATTCATTATTAATAATATCATTACCATATATTCCAAGCAAAAGACTGAGACTCCATGCCTATCAATATGACTCAACAGTAATGGCAACCGGACAGAATTTTCTAAACTGAAACCACGTTACCGTGCTTCTTTGGCTCTCTTTTCAATGTCTGAAAAGAACTAACATATATTTCGGGTAGAAGTCCAGAAGATAGCAGCAGGGAGCTAGTAACGGTGGTGGAAAGAGTGTGGCTGGACCTGAAGGACTTATTCGAGTGAGCCAGGCACAGAAAGACAAACACTGAATGATCGCACTCATATGTGAAAGCTTGAAAACCGAAAGTCATGGAACAATGAACGGCAGTTACCATGGGCTTCGGGGGATGGGGTGTGAGCAGGGCTGGGACATAGAAAAGGGAAATGATGGACAAAGGGTGCAGAGTCTCAGCAAGAGGAGAGGAATGCATTTTACTGAGCCATTTCACTGCACGGTGATCAGAGTTAATGTATCTGTGCATTTTCTGTTGCTATAGAGAAATACCTAGGCCTGGCACTTATAAAGGAAAGAGGTTCATTTAGCTCAGAGTGTTGAAGGTCCACACTGTATGTCATCAGTTCCAGTTAGAGCATCTCTGACTTCATCATCTTGTCTGCAAAAGCAGGGGAGAGATCACATGATGAGCCTGGAAGCCGGAAGAGGTGCGGCCAGACCTACCTCCCAGTAGGCCTTCCCCTTCTTTATGTCTGAATATATGTATCTTTTGATTTGAATTTTTTTTTCATATAACATATCCTCCTACCTCTTCTCTTATAGGACCCATCAACTCTACATATCATCACACTGGGGTCTCTAACTCATGAACCTTTGAGGAGCAAACCGTAGTGGGACCAGAGCAATTAATAATAATGTGTTATAAATTTTAAAAGTTTAAAAAGAATACGTTAGTGTTTTTACCACACACACACAAATATTAAGTTAGTGTATGTTAATTAGTTTGATTCAATCTATAATGGACACAGAGATCAAAATATCATATTATATCCCATAAATATACATAATTATTGGTCAATTAAAACAGTAATAATGACAAGAATCTGAAAGAAGAGAACCTTGATTCAACAGCTAATAAGAGAAATGGTAGATCCAAGAACTGGGGGAAGGTCCCTGCACTGAGTGTTTCTCCTTGTGAGTTTTCCCACTGGCCAGAGAAGAGCTGGTCTGTTTCCCATCCCTGGAACACTTCAGAGTCACCACCACCCACTTTGTTCTCGCCCTTCCCTGCCCTGAAAAGCCCTTCCTTCTTTCTTCCCCTTCCAAGTCCTTCAGAGCTCAGCTCCATCCCCACTTCCTCTGAGACACTCCCTGGAGAATCAGTCCCCTTCCTACATCCTCCACACAGAACCCCTCAGACCCCCTCATAGCGCCTGCTCAACTGAAGGTCATTTAGCATCATGTGTCTTCATTCCAAGTCAATGTGATGCCTTCACACATGAATGTCTTCTTCCCCCAAACCAATCACAGGCTTTCCCCTGAAGGCCAGGGTCATACTTTCTATAACTTTCAGGTCCGAAAGAAAAGAGTACATACAAAAGAGTTGAACAGCAATCACATCCTTTGTACTATATCTTTCTATCAAGATCCCCACATCCCTAGCTATTAATTGCACCCTTGTTCTCTGAAAAGGGGAAAGGCAGACACTCTAAATGTTCTGCTTAACATAAACTGGCCTGGACTCCAACCTTACCCAAGAATCCTTTTCTACTCCCTGACAAAGCTCTAGCACTCTACAATTATTCTCCCTTCCTACAGTACGTTATTGGACAGAGGTCTATATTAAGAAGGATTGCTCTCTAAGGCTCCTCTTTTTTCCCCTGGCTGGCCACAAATCAGCAGCCATGTTAGATGGCAGAGTCAGATTGAAATATGGGCTCAATGAACAAAAATCTGTATTAACAGGAACATATATAAAATTCTGAACTTTAAAAGTGGAGTCAGAATATTGGAAGGTAATTTAAATTTAATGTGATTGTTATATAAATCAGTAATAACCATCTTAATGTTAAATCTCAACAAATACTCAAAACTTAAGTAATTTCTTAAAAATCAATTCATAATGCCATAAAATTAAAAATCAATAACAATAAAAACTATACAAACACATGGAGAATAAGCCTCTAAAACAGAGATCAAGACAAGGACATTCACTCTTAACCACTCCTCAATTCAGAGGAATAAGGCAAGAAAAAGTGATTAATGGGCTAAAAATTATTCATCTTTGCACACAATATGATCTTCTACTTAAAATATTCTTGGCTGGGCATAGCGGTACATGCCTATACACCAGGGGAACCAAGGCAAGAGGATAAAGATGTTAACATCAGCCTGGATGACACAGAGAGCTCTAGGCCAGCCTATGTTGTAGAAAGACCCTGTCTCAAAAACAAAAAGCGAAACAAAACCTTTTGAGATGATAAGCACTTTCATCAATGTAGCAGAATATAAATCCATTAAAATCAGCCTTTCTACATAGCAATCTTAAACATGCTAAATAGGAATTCAGGGAAATACCCCCATTCATAATAATCTTTTTAAAAAAATCTGGAAATAAGCCTAGCCAAGGAAATGAAAGACCTTCACAATGAAAACTTTACAAAACTTGTTAATCCCACCAGGTGAGAATAAGACCACTACCACAATTTTTGAGCCAAATTTGAAGCAAGCTTTATTAAATACTGGCCTGGCTAGGACCATACCTGGTATTCCCAGAATATGGTACCAAATTATATTAGTAAGAGGCTCATAAGGCAAAACCTGCATGGCTATGCACTTCCCATCTTCATCTAGTAGGGGGCAAGCATACATCCTGACGTACTTCCTGCCTACAGACCTCCCACCAACATGTGACCAAGCACACTGTGTGTAGTTCGGGCAACCAAGCTTTTTTACAGAGGTGAAAACACATAGGTTTCTTATCTTCTATGAACAACAGCCCCCAGCGCTCCAGGAAGTTATCTGTTTTGGGGCAAGTGGGCTTACAGGTTAGAGACATTTTTGTTTTATAGAGAGAGCTCTTCAGCACAATAATTTAAACTTAAAGCATAGCTTTAGCCCTACATTCTGAGGACAGAAACTGAAGAAGCCACTACAAAGTAAGAAAGACTCCTATGTTCATGGATAGGCCGAACTTCTCATCAAAATTCCAGAACAAGGAAAAGTAATCCTAAAATTGATACAGAAGCACAAAAGACCTCAGGCAGCCAAAGCAATCTTGATCAAAGAGAGAAAAGCTGGAAGTATCATAGTATCTGCTCTCAAAGTCATAGTGACAGATGACACAAAATCAGATGTGTGGTCCAATGAGTGACAGCAAAGAACCCAGAAACGAAGCCACCACTACCACCGTCTGCTTCTCCAGAGAGGAGCCTTCTCACAGGAGTCCCCTTCTCTGTGGCTGTGGTAAAACCAAAAACCAACTGAGGGAAGAAAGGTTTCTTTGGCTTAATGGTTACAGTCCTTCAGTGAAGAAAACCAAAGCCAGAACCTAGAGGCAGGAACTGAAGCAGAGACCACAAAAGAACACTGCTCCCTGGCTCGAGAGACCGTGGAAGAATGCTGCTCCCTGGCTTACTTCGTAGGTTTTACTCTGCTGCCCTTTAAGGCCCAGGCCTATCTGCCCAGGAACGGCATCCCCACCGTGGGCTGGGCTCTCCTATATCACTCAGCAATTGAGAAAAGGCTCTGCGGATAAACGCACAGGCCAAGTTGACAGAGGCCAATTCCTCAACTGAGAGTCAATCTTCCCAAGTATTGTTAGATTTGTGTCAAGATGACAAGAACTAGCGATGACGGTGCCCAAAACCTACAGAGGAATAAAGAGAGTCCCTTCAATAATCGGAGCTGAAAAGCTGTACGCCCACTTGAAGGATATTAAAACTACATCCTCATCTCTCCCACTGCACAAAAAAAAAAAAAAATTCAAAATGTATCAAGGACCTTAATATAAAACCCTGGAACTTTTTGCTAGAGAAAAATGTGGGGAAAAGCTATACTCTATGGGCACGGAGCAGCTTTCTGGGTGGGATTCAGAAATAGCCCAGGAAATAATAAGAATTGACAGCTAGGACTGTATGCAATTTTAAAGATTCTCCATTTAAAGAAACAATTCATTAGAGCTGGGGAGATGGCCCAGAGGGCACATGCATGAGGACTTGAGTTCAGATCCCTTGTACCCAAGTAAGAAGCCAGGTACTGCTACTTGCTGTAGCCTCGGCATGAGACATTGGGAAGAGACGGGTATGTGTATCATCAGAGACTGCTGGCTATCCAGCTTAGCTGAAAAACTTGTCAAGCTCTGGGTTCAGTGAGAGACTCTGTCACAAAAGACTAAGACAGAAAGTGATAGAGGAGGCACTTCATACCATTCTCTGGCCTCTACACACCACACACACAGGTATTTACACATATGCACACATGCATGCACCAACACATACATATACACATGAAATAAAATTTAATTAATTAAAGTGGAAAACAATTGCCAGATATAAGAGGAGGTTTAAAGAATGGGAAAAACAGAAGATTAATGTCCAGAATACATTTTTAAGCCTAGAAATTAAATATCAAATAATCTAATTAATAGGTGGGCCAATGAATCAAATGGAGAATTTTTTTTAAAAGAAGTACAAATGATTATAAATTATTTTAAAATGATCATGTGGTGGTGGAGAGATAACTCAGCAGTCAAGAGCACTTTTTGTTCTTACAGAGGACCCAGATTCAGTTCCCAGAACCCACATGGCAGCTCACAACCATATGTAACACCAGTTACAGGAAATCAGATGTCCTTTCCTGGTCTCCACAGGCATGAGACACAGATACGGTGGACATACATCCATGCAGGCAAAACACTCATACACATAAAATGAAAACAAAGAAATCTTTTTTAAAATGGGCGACATCCCTGGCTATCATGGAAACATAAATTAAAACTAAATCAAGATTCCATCTCACTCCAATCAGAATGGCAGTCATAAAAACAAACAACAAACATAAGCAGGGAGCTGGGATAAAACAGACCCTGGTACACTGTTGGCAGGAATGCAAATCCAGCCACTGTGTCAGTACAGAGATTCCTCAGAAAACTTGAAACAGAACAACCATGTGACGCAGCTATTCCTGGGTCATAGGTAAGGAATGAAAATCAACATACAAATCAAAATCCCACATCCACATCTATTTCTGCACTATAACCAAGTTACAGAATCAGTCTAGTGTTCCCATCAACAGATGAATAGATAAGGGGAAGCATAGTAACACACACACACACACACACACACACACACACACACACACACACACCACAGTCTTTTTTAGCCATCAAGAAGCACAGAATTACATCATTTGCAGGCAAATGGATGGAGTGGAAGATCATTATGTTAAGTGAAAAAAAAATCCATATTCTTCAGAAAGATAAATATCACATTTTTATCATATGTGGAATTTAGAGAATTTTAAGATATCAAAATAGAACGTGGACTGATAGGGAAGACAAGGAAAGCAATCAGGGGAGAGGGGGATATCAAGGGTTCTAAGTGACCAAACCACATACATCAGTAACTTTTCAGTGTTCAAGACACGAGAAGCACTATTTCCACCCTGCTAAGGATGAGACCAGAACTGAACAGTTAGGCTTTCAAGAGGAAGGCATAGACTACAGCCAGAGAAAGATAGAAGCCAATCCCCAAAAAGATTACTGGAAGGAACTGGAAGTATTAAGCATGGAGAAGAAAAGTCTCATGGAGACATGATCCGTGTTTTGAAATATATAGAAAGCTTTTATGTAAGAAAAAGAGACCGCTGACTCTGTAACTCCCAAATGAAGCGGACTTCCACAGAAGAAGGAGGCCCCATCCATGCTCTTAAAAATACATTGGGTTACTTTGTGAGGCAGACAGTTTCCCACCACTGGAAATACGAAGGCAGCACAGTCCTTGCAAGAGTCTGTTCTTCCCTCTGGATGTCATTGTCTTCTTGAACTCTTTGGGACCCCCACCCACCATGGAGTCATAGGTGTCCAAGTTTGCTCCAGCCAAAATTGCTTGTCAAGCTCTCCTCCATCCTGTGGTCCAATGAGGGAGCAGCATGCCTAGATAAAGCTGGCTTGGGCTTACTGAGTGGCCATCTGGTAGAAGTTACACATGGCTGCTTAGTCTCCAGAAAGCCAAGACTCATAGGCCAAGTACCGAAGTACCTGAGTCAAGTCTCCTTCTGACTCTAAAGCAGCCTATGGGCCTTGGATTCCAACTGAGAACCAGCTCTGCATGCCTTACCAGCCTTCATCATGACATAATGCGAGTCCTTATTGGTTCTCTTTCTTTGTAAAACCATGGCTGATGCAATACCTGTCTCAAGAGTTTGCATTAAGGTTAAGTAAACTGAAGCTGGGTGTGGTGGCGTGCACCTATAGCCTCAGCATTGGAGAGGGTGAAAGGGAGGCATTGAGAATTTGAGGCCAGCCTGGACTGCAGAGTGTCTCCCTGCCTTCCCTGAAGTCTTCACCTGAACCTGCCCTCTCTGTAAAAACCATACTGTCATGCCAGATAGAGCTCACATCTACCTTGCACTTCCCAAAAGAGTCTCTGGCCACAGCAGACACTGCAGTCTCTTACCTGACACTTCCTTGTGCATTTATGTTGCTTGCACAGACAACTTTAATGTACACCTGATGTCTTTCTCGAACCGCTCCTTTGTCTCCTTAGGGACCCAGACCCTTCTGTCTTAGACATTTTCCATCACCTAATGCAGTCCTGAGTCTGCTCAGTTGTTTGACAGAATGTTAAGTCGCCCTCAGAACCTCTGTCATCACTGAGTTTTCCATTACCTCTGCTCTGGGGCACTGATCACTGAGCTTGGGTGAGTCACCTAGGGAACATTTATAAACTAAAGATACAGATTCTGGCGGGGACTACAGAATCGAGTGTAAGTATAGTAAATGGAGATCCAAGGGACTGAGCCCCACGCAGCTGTCCTTCCCTGTCCATGGGGGACTTGTTCAAAGATCACTGACAGTACAAAAACCTACAGCTGCCGTAACAGCCGTTGTAAATAAAATAAACACATCATCCTGTGCAGTTTAGATAATCTCTAGATTGTCTACAATACCTAATGCAAACTAAATAGTTGTAGTGTGTTGTTTGGGAGATCATGACATGGAAAATCTCTACATACTCATTTTTGGTCCTGAATATTTTCAGCCTTCAGTCCATTGCCTCTGTAAATGGAGCAAAGCTCCTTGGACTCAGGGTACCTACTTGGTCTCAATTCTTAAAATTTCCATTCATCGGGGCCCTAAACTCAAGAAGCTTAGACCACTATTCGGTCAAAAAGCTGACTGCAGAGAGGATCAGAGGGAACCTCATCCTCATGAAAATTGACCCTCTTTAAATACCTCTCTAGGGCCATGTGCTCTCATGTGCAAGTAGTGGAAGTCTGCCCCACACAGCCCTTGCTGGGGATGTACAAAAGGAGCTTCTGGACTTAGAGCAGCCTGGCTCTGCTGTTAAATGAGCCCTTAGCATCTCCAGGTCCGGATGTGAGCAGCAGATGAAGGAAGTACAGGCAGCTGAGATTGAACCAAGTCACCTCATTGGTCCTTGGAATGGACCAATCGAGTGGAACGAAGACTCTTTGGATCAGTGTCCTGGGGGGGGGGGGTCCTTCAAAATCTCCTCCTCCCCTTCTTGCTCTTGAAAATTGGGCACAGATGTCATTTTGGTTTTCAATGCAAGGCATTCTTAGAACTGTCTAGAAGCTCCAGGCTAAACCTCCTGAGCTAGGTGATATCTAAGGTTCCTGCTAAACTGGATCTTACGACCATCTTTGCTGGGACTCTGACCCCAAAGATCTAGTGTGTTTGGGTGGGGATACATAGCAAGGGAAGTTACTATACAAAGGATGACTCTTCCCTAAGAGAAGGCTGTGTTCTGAAGAGGGAAAAAAAGCTCTCTCTCATTAGCCATCATTTCTGGCCTTCTAGAACATTCCAGTACCCATCTCTGACTCACTGGCCCTGCTTTCCTCCACAGCCTTGCAGGTTGTCACATGTGTCCCCTCAATGCATCGTTCATTCACCCCTCTCAGAATTTGCATTTGCTCACCAACTTGACTTTCTCCTAACACCTCCCTCAGACTCCGTCTGAATCAGGCCTCTTGTCGTTGAGTCTTTGTCCTTGACAGAAGTGACCTCTGGAAGAACCATCTCCCTGACGTTCCTGTTTCTGTGTCACTGAGGAGACTGGAGGAAGGAAAGCCTTTATTAAAATCACTGAAGTCTAACAAAGGGGTGGGGACGAGGGAGCGTCTACATTTCAGCATTCTCCCCACAGACAGAGGGTGGAAAAACCCAGGCCTTCCCGCCTGGATGTCATCAGATCCTGGCCTCCCAAGAGCAAGAAATCAGTGGAAATGTATATATATTTTAATACACCCTCATTACAAATAAAAATGGTTTTACATCAATACAGGGGTTGGTTGAAATGTGTTCCAACTTTGCTGAGCAGGGAACACATCAAACTGCCTATAATAATATCAGGCAAGCAATCTTTCCGCCAAACTCGGACAGAGGGGAATTTTCGCTGCCAGAGGAGATCTGTTCTTCATCAATGTTTCAATATTCAAGGAAGCCGGGGACATATTTCTGTGATTGAAGCAAATTGCCAGTTGCCAATACTATGATTTAATTCACTTCTTTTCTCCTCTCATTTGGATTTAACTGCCACGGCGTCTGCTGTGCCATGAAAGCCCAGCATAGAAGAAACATTAGACTAAAGAGCAGAGAAAGGGAATGTGAGGAGGGATGAAGAGGAAGAGAGAATCAAGAGGCTAAGGGAAAGATGGAGGCTGAGACGACCCAAATGAGAGAGTGATGAGAACATGTGGAGAGACCGAGACACAGAAGAGCAGACAGGATGGGAAAACCTAGAAGGATGGAAAAGTGAGGAAGAAGTAGAAGAAGAACCGTGAAGAGGCTAGGGAAGTGGTCAGTGGGTAAAGCACTTGCCAGGCAAGAGGGAGATGCTAAGTTCAGGTGCCAGCATCCATGTAAAAGTTAAGTGTGGCAGGGTACACCTGTAATGTCAGCACTGGAGGTGGACAGGTGAATCCCAGGGGCTCATTAACCAGTCGATCGAACCAAAATGGTAAACTCCAGGCTCAGCGAGAGCCTGTGTTCCAAAAAAGTAAGGTAGAGAGTGATGATAAAGAGACGCAGAATCAACCACTGGCTTCCACATGTGCATGTACAGACTAAGGCGCTGAACACACAGGTTTGCAACACCTGCAGGGAAGGGGGATGGGGAAGGGCAAACAGAGGACAATACAAAAGCCAAAGGGGAGAGTCAGTCTCAGGGGTGGGACTCCTCTCAAGTTTTAGGGAAGAGGTCCAAGACTGAAGCTGCTTTCCCAAGGTCACTGAGTTCATCCAGGGTCATTGAACTTGAATCAAAGGACTAGATCCTCCCGAGTCCATTCAATTCCCTTCACTGCATAGTGTGTAAAGGGCAAGATAAAGCATTGGAATGGAGACAGAAAGACAGAGCTTGCTGTGTGTGCCCGTGCATAGAGTGCTGGCCTTCTTCAAATGTTTGTGCTGACTACGAAAATTCAGCAATTCAATAGACATGATTTCCTCATTCTTAGACCCCCAGTGCTTCTTGTGAATAATGGAGAGGACCTAGAAGACACTATTTGCTTCCTCAACAGATTTCACATAGTAGAACCAGATTCTGGAAGGGTCATCACAGTCTTACCAGATGGATGTCAGTGGGCCTCTAAATCCCCAGCTCCTGAAGCCTCTGTATTTCCAGGATGGCTTCTTGATAGGAGCTACACCCTGGGTGATGGGAAATGGCAAACTCTAGTACCCCAGTTTCAGCTTCGGAAGGGCCAGTCACCTCCTCTAAGATGAGGGAGACCTTTCTAGATGGGGCATTAGGCGTGAGCTTCTCCAGAACTAGTTTGTTTTGACAATGGCATCAGGAGTGGATACAATATTAAAATCAGTGAAACTGAGTAAAGAGTAGATAGGACTTCCATACTATTTCTACAAGTTCTCCAAAATTTCTTTAAAGAAAAAAGAAAAGCTCCTTCACAATAATCTCATTGGCTGAAGTTGAATTTAAAAGTATCCATTTCTGTTTAGATTTCCAGCCCTGGTCCCCAATAA
Source organism: Peromyscus maniculatus bairdii (assembly GCF_049852395.1). Classification (NCBI taxonomy): domain Eukaryota; kingdom Metazoa; phylum Chordata; class Mammalia; order Rodentia; family Cricetidae; genus Peromyscus; species Peromyscus maniculatus. The sequence continues at coordinate 40,899,886 of NC_134864.1, read as the reverse complement.
TAGCGCCTGTCTTCCCTCACCTATTCCATTAACTCTGTACATTAAGTAGCTTGTACATAACGTGGCCATGCCAGACTGCCTACCTAAGTTCTGCCCACAACCCCCAAGACCCCAGGATGAGCCCCTTCCTAGCTACCGTTGGGACCTAGGGATGTACAAGATTGCAGCTTAGTCCACTCCTTGAGGACAAACCCAGGAAGGCTCAGGACCATCTGGACATGGACATTTAGGAGACTGGCTACAGGTGCATCGTCTAGAAGTGGATGTAAAACCAGAAGCTCCTGGAGACATGTTACTTAGTGTCACCCTCTGAGAAGGGGCAGGAGAAGAAAATAGTCAGGCTAAAATCTGTATCAGGGAGTGCCACCTGCCAAGGTCTGAGAGAATTGTCTCTACCTCACCACTTACCTGCTGACTAATTTGGACTCAGTAGTGCTATGACCAAGACGGACACAGCAAATCCATTCTGGTTATACAGCTACTCTTAAGTGATTAGGATAAAGTATCATTGTCAGTACTTGCCATAGTTTGTAGGAGGAAGATTTGCTATTCTCTGCCCCACATGCTGAAGGATTCTTGGGCCATAATCTATTGACCATGAACTATTGACTGGGCCTAACGAAGTTCCTGGCATATGCTTTATAATGAATGAACAAAGGTAAGAAGACTAAACATCAGCCTTCAATATAATTAAGTAAGTCTCATCATCAAAAAAATAAATCGTAGATATGATTCTATTAGTGTTCAGAGACTGTTGTGCATGGAGCCCAGCCTGGAGGAGTCAGGAAGGGATTCCCGGGAAAGCAATGAGATTAACGCAGGCATTCCAGGCAGGGGGCGTGGAGGCTTAATGGGCATGGCATATAGGAGTAACTGTGATCAAACAGAATTTAAGCACCCCTATGGTGATATTTTATTTGTATTAAAATTTTATTTGTATGTTAATAAATAAAGTTGCCCAGGGGTCAGAGCTATTAGCAAGCCATAGGAAAGCTGGGCGGTGGTGGCGTGTGCTTGTAATCCCAGCATTTGGTAGGCAGAGCTAGATAAGTCTCTGTGTGTTCAAGGATACAGCCAGCATTGGATACACACGCCTTTAATCTCAATACCAATCATAGAAAACCTGGAGGTCTGTACAGACAGGCAGTGACGAGGCGGTCATGTGGTTGGGTTTACAACCAATGAGAAGGCAGAACAGAAAGTCTATATAAAGACTTTAACACAGGAAGTAGCTCTTGTTCGAAGAGGTAGGACCACTGCAGGAGGAAGGGTAAGGTTTTAGCTCTTAGCTCTGACCTCTTGGCTTTCTTCTTTGCATTAGTTCTGTGTTTCTTATTTAATAAGACGGTTGGTTACATCTACACACCCCTACACCCACTCCTCTGACATCCTGATGGCACCCCTACATCCACTCCCCTGACATCCTGATGACACCCCTACATCCACTCCTCTAACATCCTGATGTCACCCCTACATCCACTCCCCTGACATCCTGATGACACCCCCTCTTCCACTCCCCTGACATCCTGATGACACCCCTACACCCACTCCCCTGACATCCTGATGGCACCCCTACATCCCTTCTCTAACATCCTGATGGAGCCCCTACATCCACTCCTCTAACATTGTGGTGACACCCCTACATCCACTCCCCTGACATCCTGATGACACCCCTACATCCCTCCTCTGACATCCTGATGGCACCCCTACATCCACTCCCCTGACATCCTGATGACACCCCCTCTTCCACTCTCAATGCAAGCATTCTGTCTTTCACAAACAGTCAGATATATGGGCTTTAGAAGGAGAAGTATCTAGAACGTTTCACCAGTGTTGATTCAGTCTCCCTGGAGATCCTGGTACCTTGGAGTAAAGGAGGCTCATTGGCTGACTCTGTATCCAGATAAACAGAAACTCTGCACTCGGGTTGAGAAGGTAGGTCCTCCACGCCTCTGACCCTGCCAGACATCCCTGGCCCTTTCAGAGAGCTTTTGCACACCCCTTGCATCCCCAAACACAAGGGCCAGGGCCCTCTTGACCCCACACCAACCCCCTCACCTCCTAGTGAAGCCCAAACTAGAACCGTTTGTGTGTGAGACTCCACTTTGTCCACTCAGTGGAAAGGTCTTCAAAGGCAGGAACTGTATCTCACCCATCCCCGGACTCCTGGCCCTGACTCTGGCACACAGAGAGGCATTATTCACTGATGTTTAAGCCATGACATCCTGCAGCGAGCCAGGAAAGCATAGCAAAGCTGTTAGGAGATTATATGGCCTGGAAACAGGCAATCCTGAGTTCAAATTCTGACTCACACAGTTTAATTGCTATGTGACCATGAGAAGTGTTACTTAATCTCTCTGAGGCTTAGCTTCCTCGTGTGAGACGTCGTCATAGAGAAATGAGACAATGCTGTTGAAGCACTTGGGAGAGCACGCAGAACTCAGTAAACACTCAATAAATGTCACGGAATGACAAAGTCAGATGCCAATGTGACAGGGTTGATCCCTCGGTAAGCCGGTTTGCTCACACTCAGTATCAGTACGCAGTTATCTGCCCTTAGGAACAGGGGAGGCCTAAGAGAGCACAGATGAAGGAAATCCATCTGTGGGACCAGAAAAACCAGAAAATCAACAGCACACCCCTCATTCACCTCCTGAAAGAAATAACTCAGGGTACACCCCTGCAGCATCACAGCAGCCCCTCCCCCATGCCAACACAATGCCACAGGCTCTCGTGGCCTTCTGTTGATTGATGGAGCCCCACTTTCCAGAAAGTCCATACTGCATTGTCTTTAGTGAATGCCCTTGGATTTCATGCTGGCTGGTGATGAGAGACACCAGGGAGCTGACAAAGCAGGATGGACTGTTTACAAGGAGTCAATAGAGCAACACCTGTTACTCAAAGCTAGCTGAGGCCAGGAGCCTAGGAAGGAAAAAGGGGGAGGGGGGATCACGTGGGGTAACCGGAGGCCTTAGTGAAGAGAGTGCCATGTGATCCCTCAGACTGAGCAGTGGTGAAAACTGCAATCCAGTTAGGAGGAGGGTCCTGTAAAAACACAAAAAGGGAAGGTTGTAGTATCTCAAAACTGGATGAAATTGGTCCCAGTTGTTATGAACAGGAGAAACAGGAGAAGAAATAGAAAGGAGGATGGTAAACCGAATCTACTTCGAACTCCAAAACAATTCAGAGGTTCTTAAGAGACTAAAATGTGAGCTGATAA